>NC_081405.1:123512930-123725430 GCF_030272615.1 Cryptomeria japonica | reverse complement strand
TCTCCATTCTTGAGCTAATAAGTAGGTCTTCAAGACTTTTCGTGAGCTTTAGATCCTTTTGAAGTCTTCCAAGATAGACCCTTTGAACCTAATACCACCATTATCACATAACCTTCAAGACCCTCTATTGCCTTAATTGCATTAATATTACTTGGTTTTGAGGAATTAAATATCTGCGTTGATGGTTCTTAGAGACTCTTCCATGGTACAAAGGGTCTTTATATCCTTATAAACTTAATACACAAGCGTGTGCATGAGGGAAAATTTAAAAAATAAATGGACACAAAATGCAACAATCATTATACATATTTCATTATACCTCCTACATGTATAAAATATGTTGCTACAAATAAAGAAGAAACAAAAAATGAGCTCTCCCTATACACGTAGGAGGTCACATGATTAACAATGCAAACAATTAACAAAGCTGCCATAACTCAACAATATTGCACTCCTAAATCATTAAAATGCTTATCATTCAAGGGAGGAATCTTGGAGTATAAGATTTTTGAAGTTGTCAAATAATTAGCATATTTTCTTTCAATTCATATCACCTTGTTTGGAACTTTTATTTGCAAGATAGTTTGCTACAACACTTTCTCTCTATAGCAATGAAAGATGGTAGTTTATCAAATTTATATTTGCATCATAATATTTCCTCTAAAATATCCTTAAGTGTTTAAAGGGGACATTTTTACTCATGGATTGCACTATTATTTAGGAGTTGCCTTTAATATCTATACTTCAATAGCTCACCACGTATGTCACTTGCATACTAGCTTGTAGGACTTCCCATTCCACTTCATTGTCTATTTTTCTACTTACATGTTTTGATCCTCCCAACACAAAAGAACATTTTGACTCTTGGATTGCATATCCAACCCCTACACCACCTCTATTGCCTTTGAAGGCTCCATTAAATTTTAATTTAGCTCTTTTAGGTGATACTTTAGATATTTTTTTACTATTTATACTAATGACCCATAAATGAGACCACTAGGAATTGAACCTTGTTAAATGTCTAGGACCAATAAGTAAGGGATAAGGTCAAGATCAAGATCATTATCCAATGTGATACTAAGTCAAACAAGGTCAATAATTTGTACACTCAGTAATATTTATCATGTAAAAATAATAATTGAAGATTTATATGTCTTTATTCTATTTCTTTTGATGTCCCTTATTTAGATGTTAAAAATTGAAAGGAAAGTAAACTTTCCTTAAGAATAATGTAGGCTAATCTAATAAAATACATATACATAAGTATAAATTAACCTATATAATAGGTAACAATTGGGATTGATAAATTAGATTAACTACAACAACTATTTTAGAAAAGCAAATATAGAAGATGGGAGTATTTAGTTTTATGACCAAAGTGTGTGTGCCAACTTTGAAGATTCTAGTATTAGACTAGAATATTCTTATGAAATAAAATCTATGTTCAGGATGAATGCCTCAAAATCTATGATGATCTTGTTCTTTATATAGGGTACAATTAGAGAGTTGGGTCAAATATGTCATTAAAGGCTCATCTCATGCCTCTAAATTTGACCCTATATAATTGCACAATTCACTTCTTTGTTTTCTTGATAGGTATTTATAAATATTTTATTTATTTTGTAAACATATGAGGGTTGGTTGTATTTATAAATAAATTGTTAGTGTTGTTGTTGTGTTATTAGGGGACACATTATGTTTGGTCTATTGAAAATCAAGGTGAAGAAAGCTTGCAATATTAACTTTCTTATAGGATTACAAAACTAAAAGTAGATTACCGAACTTGAAATAAACATGTGATTGAACCATTCAAAATAAATATAAAATCAACATACCATAAAAGACACCAAATTTACGTGAAGAAACCCTTTTAGGAAAAAAACTTCGCTAGAAAATAAGGACAAGTATATTATTATTCTTCAATAGAGAGAACACCACAATAATACACTTCTCCAACTAGACCCAAAACTATCTATAAACCTCAAATAAACTTGTGATAAAACAACTATGCCATGGCTCCAACTTATAGCAAACTCCAAGAGAGGAAAAATCACTATTATTTCCCAAAATAAGGGGCAAAATATCACTTGCAACAACCCACACCTTAGAGAATGAATATAAAAATCATTATGTGGGCAAAAATGAAAGAAATGAAAATCATCTAGATAACCTTTCTACAATCATCCCTTGAAGAAATAAATCACCAAAAGGTTGGTGCAAAAGAGTAAGTTCACCGAATTGGTAAACACAATGTAAACTTGACAGACTATCACATCAACACAATGAATATTCCAATGTAGAGCACCAACTCATGTGAAACTCACATCAATGAACCCTTATACCATCCTTAACATATGCCCAAATCTTCATAGGTATACCAATTACCGTGGAATAATACAGAGCATTCTAGTGACTCAACATATACACATTACACTATCAAGTTGTAATTCGGAGAATAGATGCATTTAACACTTGGAAAACAAAAATGTGAATGGCATGAACTCTGGTAAATAGACACCTTACTCCTTACCAATCTTAACCCCAAAACTGCATAACTTGAACATGCAATGTGGCAAGATGTAGACCAAATTACCAACTCTCTATCTTCCATGCTAATCCCAAGACACCATCTACGTTAGAGGCAAAATTGCTCTCAAATATATTGGACACACATCATCTAATTAATCAATGACCACAACACACATTCTATTCATCTCCTCAATGACAACACATATTGTTAGGTATCAAGTTGACATCAACTACAACACAAATTGGCAAAACATTCTTAGTATGAGCATGATACACATAATTTTTGGCCAAATAGATAACACTCTGATTATTACACCCGATCCTCACAGTCTTTTAATCGAAACCAATACCAATACCAAGTATCTTTAACCATACAACCTCCTTAGAGGTATGTTTAGAAGTCATATACTCTTCTTCAATGGTGGAGAAAGAAACTATGGGCTTCCGCTTACTCATCCAACTCACCACTCCTCCAAACAATGTAAATAAATAACCACTAGTGGACCTTCAACTATCCAAGTCACTTGGCCCAATCTACATTAACAAATCCTTGTATGTCCAATGACTTAACCACATCATCGGTACCATGATAAAACAAATAGTAATCAAAAGTACCTCACAAATATCTAAGCACCCTTTTAACAAAATTTCAAGGCTCTTTACCATGAATAGACATAAACTTGCTCAAAACTCTCATTGCTTGGGATATATCTGGTCTAGTGCAAATCATTGCATACATCAAACTCTCGATGACACTAGCTTAAGGAACCCTATACATATTTACATAATCATAATCAGAACTCATACACATGTCTAAACTCACCTTAATGCAAATAAGAAATGAAATACTAACTAAATTGCAGTCATGTATATTAAACCTCTACAAAATAGTATCAACATACTTACTTTGGCTTAACCAAATATTTATGTGAACCCCATCTCTATTGATCTCCATACCAAGAATATTTTTCAGCCCCCAAATCCTTCATATAAAATTTACTCAAAATTTGAGGCTTGTGTTCTCTAATCATCACCTTGTTGTTACCAATAAACATGTCATCAACATACAAGACAATAATTAGTATTTGATCACCAATAACCTTAATATAAATACAATGATCTTCCTCACTCCTCATATAACCCAAATTAAATACAAAAGTATCAAACATTAATCATAGCATCGTTTCATGGGATTGGGTGTCACCTTAGAAAGGAACAGGTTACTATTTTGGGTTTTAATATTTTTTCACCACTTGGATTGTTTCTTGAAATGTAAGAGGAGTTAAATTGAGTATTAAACTTGGGGTTTAGAAAGAGATTTTGTGGAGCCTCTTTGACTAGCCAAATATAGTCATGAGTAAGAGGAACTATTGCACCAAATTGGACAACTTGGTTTGAATAGGTGCATTCCTTGATTATAGGGGTCAAGGGATCTCATTCTATTCACAGAGGTTGCATTCATGAGGTGGGTAACATGGATATAATTTGATGAGTGCTGACAAATTTTAGGCACATGCTATGAGAAAAAAATTCTTATTTTTTGGTTTGACAATTGTGTCTAAATTAAAAGTTTGAAATTGTATTTTGAAAAGCAACTAGGATAGGTTTCTATAGTAGGCATCTATTTTTGAATTGATCCCTAATTTTAATTAAAAAAAATCATCTAGAGTACATTAAGAATATGTTCTTTAAAGGTGCATGTCATTATATTGAACACAAAATTAATTGTACAAGATCAAAACAAGTGAGATTATATTTATATTATGTTCTTGTTAATATCATATTCTATGGTGTAGTATTTGTTGCTAGGTTTTTCTTAGAAGGGTTTCTAATAGAAATCTTATGTTGTGTTCATCTATGTCCATGCCATTGATTTACTTTATGTTGAAATAGTTTGTATTCTTCAAACACTTTAACATTATTTCTATATATTGGTTATTTGTATTTCCCTTGATTTGGTTGAATGCAATAAATTTAGAATAGAATGAAATCTTAAAAATAATAATATTCAATTCTTGAAATTTATGCAAACTACATATTGATCTTGGTTCAGATTTGCATGTGCTTCAATTAAGGATTGTGGATGCTCAACTATTGTGCAAGCTCTTTTACAACATGATGACATGATTCAAATATTAAAAAATGGAATAGATGTTTTTCATAGATCTCCTTGAATTACTGAAAAAATGGTGGATTTATAGATTTTTTAAGTGAAAATATGAGTGGCTAAGATTGATTTAATCAATTATAGAGTACTAAATGTTTGATTGAATTGTTAACTCAATTGATTGATTAGTCAACTAATCCAACCAATTAACTAGATTGGTTAATTGGTCAACTAATTTGTTTGACTAGTTAACTAACTTGATTATTCAATCAATTAATTTGATTGATGAATGAAAGGTGGAATTAACTAAATCAATATGAATAAAATATGGCTGAGGATAATTAAGATTATTTATCATTTTAACTATGTGTGTGTATAGATTACTTAATTAGACAAGAGGTGATATAAGACGGAATAGGATTTGATTAATTAATATAATGTATTAATTGATTGATAAGGTAAATTAAAACGATGAAGTTGATAATTGATGGAATGAAGAGATGATGAAAATACTTTGATAAAAAAAATTAGTTGATTATTAATATAGAGATGATATAACTAACTGGTTGGAACAATAGAGTCAATAAAATGTATGGGACTAGCATAATTAAAAAAAGTTAAGGTGAAATTTTTTAGGTGTCTACATTTCTCCCTTTTTGAAAGGATGTTGTATCTACGAGAACTAGTGGCTTTTCATAGAAAGTAGAAGCGTAAGAATGAAAACAAGTGGATACTACAAGTAGCATGATAGTTAGAGAGATATTCTCTCAAGAGGACATGTGGGAATGAAGCAGATGGATGAGAACTCAAAATGAAATGAAATAATATAATATAATGGATGCTAAAATGAATAGTTAGAGAAGAAGAAATGAAGGTGAGTGTGGATTACATTTCATGAATGTGTAAATCATGGACCGAGTTTCACATGTTTGTGAAACTTCATTTATTATTGCACATTGTTGAGGCTTCTAATTCCACTTTAGATTCAGTGTTGACCTAATAGCTTTCCTAACTTAGGGATAGCTATCCAATTTGAGCAACCCTTCATGGACTAGAAGCTACATTTAATTGTCAACCCAGGGACATGTACTTGAAATGAGTCAGCATTGTATATGCACTATGAGATTCTCTAAGCTACTCTATTGATGTGTATAAGAAATTAATTAAAAGCAATATTCAAAACTAGAGACATAACAATGCTGAAAATTGTGATAATTTGCCAATATCTAGAGTCCAATTGATAGCACAAACAAGAGAGAATAAATATGAAAAGGATAAACTGTATTCCTATCAAGATATAAAATACCCAGCTAATTGAGTTGATTTGAAATTGAAATGTTACATATAATGTAAATGAGCCTGCTTATAAAGGCAAGGCATGAGAGCACACAATCATGACATGTGGCTCAATGAGATACAAGGGTAGGTAGGTAGGTAGGAGAAATAATAAAATACTCCACAAGAGGTGGATCACCCACTGAACGTGGAATGTAACAACAAGATAAGACCACAAAAGGTGGCATTTCTCCTACAAGCAACTTCCCTATGTGCACACTTCAACCCTAAGTGTCTCATATGCAAACTACAATGAATGCATTATCCTAAGTCAACTTAAGTAAAGTGTAATTATGAGACATAATTTACACCAACAAAAATAAATCTAGAACTGTACAACAATGGCCGCAAGAAACAGTGTAATAACACATCAAATCTCAAGTGGCCCTTCCCTAGATAATTCACTCTTGGACAAGTGCTAAAAACTCATACACAAGTAGCTTGCTTCGTTGAAAATACAATTTGTTGCTTCTATTAAAATTGCTCCTACTACATATTTGTTGCTACAAAACGACGAATCTCTAATCCTAATTACCATCTAATATGTGTCCCTTCATTCATTTAAAAAAGGAAGAGGATTATTCTTCTAAGTGACAAAAAAACAATGATTAAGAAGTAGATTCCTATTATAACTCGTCTTTTGATTGATTGGAAAAAGAGTTTGTTTGGACTCTTTTATTACAAAGCTAATTTGCTGAAGATTTGTTGGTGTTAATAAATAGAATATGATTCATATACAACCTCCTTTAATGTTAAAAATCAAATTAGAATAAATGAAACAGGTTTGACTAAGTTTGTTGTCTTTCTTATCACCATGCTAGTTTTGTCTTAGTCAATTTCTAGTGAATGACGCTCCTTTATTACTATGAATGAGCTCAAACTATTAAATGGGTCTTTATATCTTCCTTTAAGCTTTCCAAATAATTTTGAATATCTTAATTTTGTTAATAAACAAGGGAGATACACTCATTTTACTTAAATTGGGTTTTAATTTTTTTTGCACTTCCAATTAACAACTTCATGGTGACAACTATCAACTTGTTTCTTCTTCTTTCCAGTTGCATGAATGACTCAAATATCTCACAAACAACATGTTAATACTTATTAAACACTTGAAATTTAATAATAACCACTCATGTAATAATTTACCGTTATTTAGTCATCAACTAACTAAACATATAAATGTTTATTAATCATCAATTATCATAATCAATGCTTCATAGAAATAAGGTAAATTATAGAAATGTATTGGAATGATAATATGAAAATGGATTAAAGTGATTAAATAATGAAATAAATAGGACAATTTACAAGCTTATGAGTCTCCCCAACTGAAATCTTGCTTGTCCTTAATTAGGGAATTGATGGCTCCTAGCTAGTTGAAGGTGCCACAAATCCTCACAAATGAAGATTGATAGAGGCTGCAGGTTCTAAATTGTTGCTACAAGTGCACCATTTATGCTACAGGAGCAGGAAATACTAGAAAATAGAATTTGTTGTTGTAGGACAAAACACAAGTGCCTAGGCAGAAATTAGAATTAGTAAAAGCTACTTGAAACAAGGGAACATGGGATTTAATCATTATTACCACTCATAACAAAAATACCCATGTGGTCAAACAAATACACACATTTTATCCATTGAGAACAGAAAACCATGATAATAACAACTCGCAAAGCATGCACAACCAAAGATTGCAAACACACACACACACACACAAATTTTTTAATGAGAAATATTATATTACTTCAAATCATAAATATATATTTTTATAGTCATTTATAATACATTCACTGAGTTTTAGGCCAAAATCTGCACTCCTATGTTCTCCCCGTGTGCCCACGTCTTCACCCCGCTCTCTATTTTGGGTTCTTGTGACCTTTTCCTCCTCTGCCCTTGTTCGCTAGGATCTTTCTAGTTATTCCCCTCTTGAATCGTCTATGCTCTCTCTTCCTTGTTCTCCTTTCTCTACCTTTTTTTTTGTCTTCCAAAGCCAAAAATCCCCCAAAAGAAATTATGGAAAGTTCCCAAAAATTCCTGTCTAAAACTATTGCAACCTCCCCAAAACCCTCATAAATGCTTTCCCTTTGATTTTACCAGTTTAAATCTCCCGCCCAAGCTCATTTCTTTTCTATTCTCTTAACTTCTACTCATTTATGGGCCTGTATGGGTGTGGTTGCAACCTCCAATAGACCAAAAATAAGATAGATTTAAAAGAGAACTCATACGTTTGGTGGCAGGTGAGGTGTCAACAAAAAAATACCTACGTTTGATGCCCCTGCATCAAGAATAGACATTGGTTAATCATGAAGGCAACCGATCTAAAATTATGTGACTTTATCTTGCCCTCTTCTTCATCAAGATAGATCAAAATATTCTTTTTTCAATCCATTATTTATCTATTAAGACCAAAATTATTCACTCTTATATGCTTGGTATAATTGTCTATTTATCACACTAACTTACTATTGACTGTCATGGACAAACTTCTACCTTTCCGTAAAAAATCAGCAAATCTTTCCATCATGCTTTCTTCTCTTTGTAATCTCCTCATAGGATAGTCCTTTTTCATTAATCTTCCATTGTTTTTGATTATGGGAAAAATAGATTTTGAAGGGATCTCGAAACCCTTTACAAAATATCCTTAAAAGATAATAGCATTAAGCAACATGAAAAGACAAACTGCCAAAAAACCAACACAAATATGGGCAAAAATCAACAAAAAAGCCCAACAAAACCAACCACATCCAACCATAACATAAAAAAGACAGAAAACAAATTACTTAACGTTTTTTAGGGTATTAGCCAAATTTTCACTAATCCCTTGCAAATCTTTAATATTATCCCTAAGCTTAGGGATATCCTTGGAAGAGGCCACAACAACTTTTTTCATGCTTGCCCTTGTTCTTTTTGCCGCACCACCAGAATCACTTGCCACTATCCCTACCTCGATAGCATCCTCATTAATATCTAGATTCACGATAGGTTTGGAGGTGCTGGAACCATCAAGGAACTTGGTAATTTCCTCTAAATTCTTAGTCATAGAGGTAAGGATATCCAGAATCATTACCAGAAAGTTTTTTATAGCTATTTTTCCTTCTTCCAGATTACCAATCTGAGCTTCCGGCTTCTCCAGTTTTTCCTTCAGACCTTTATTCAACTGTTCCTGGTTTATTTCAGCTTACTTCCCTTTCTCTTCCCGATGCTTATCAGTTTTTTCCAAATTAGTGATTCCTTCATAAACCCACCTGTCAAAACCCATACGAGCCTCGAACTGGTTTTTGAGTTTATCTAGAATTATCCCCTCTCCATCTTTATCTTGATCCATTCTCGAATTCTCCTTGTCCTTCTCCTGCTCAATTTCCATTTCCCTTTCCTCATTAATCTTGTCCTGCTCCTCCATTGGCTGGCGGTTAACATTTTCCTATGCTCACACTGTGGGTAGGACTATTTTGATCAAAAACATCCTCAGCTCCTCCTTCCTCTTCCCCCACTTCCTCTTCATTCCAGCTCTCCTCTCCTTCAAACTCATTGGTCTCCATCTCACTTCCATCTTTTCTAATGTCCTCTGAATAAATCTTCGTATTCTTTTGATTACCCTTATCCTCTTGAATTTTCTCCACAATAGCTTTTTTCCCCTTTTTGCTCTGTGTCCCCTCATCCTTGCTAGGCCCACCTTCCTCCATCTTCCTCTTTCCTTTCCCCGGTGACACCGACAATCTCTTGTTTTCCTGGATAGCCAGAATCTTGCAATGCTCATAAATGAGCAAAATAAGGCTGCAATGAAGCACATGTGAAGAAGGGTTCTTGCTATGCTTATTCAAAGACCGCAACAGAGACCTAAAGAGGTAATAGGGTAGAGAAATCCTCTTCTCATGTCTAAAATGATTTAAAAACACAAAATGGTATGTGTGGACCCTGGTAAAATGACCCTCCACAGTAATATATTCCATAATTGCATTAAGCACACAACCCCATATTTTCTTAATATTGGAAGCATTATAATACCCCCCATAGCTTTTCCTATTTTCGCTCTCTCCTTCTCTTTACGCGGAAAAAGCTTAACTGCATTATTAGACACTTTCAGGTCTCTAAAGAAGTTAAGACCAGAATGGGGCATACTTGTGACTGTCGCAATGAGATCCGCATCCATCTTAAACCTAACACCATGAATTTTGAAGGAGTCGTTTATCTAGTTTTCAGTGACTTTGGTGACCGCTAGGTAAACTCTGCCTTTATCATAGTCGACCAGCTTTCCATGAAATTCATCATGAATCCTTTCTCCATCTTTGCCCAAACCTTAGGCATCTCCTTCCATGTAGAAATATTATTAGGTTCCTCTCTTCTTAGATCCCCCCCCATTTTAGATTTCATTTTATAATTTCTCTTCTTCTACAACTTCAGAGCTTTCTTCCAAATGACACTCGAATTTTTGAAAATGCATACCCACAAAGTGTGCGGAAAATTAATATTCTTGATTATGACTCTACCCTTCTGACGTGTCATCATTACCTTTCTAAAAATTTGAATATTACTCATTACAACTTTCATGATTAATCGTGCGATCCATCTTTCCCCATGGATTTGTCCTTTCTGATAAGTTATTTAATAGTAAAATCCATATTAACTTCCCCATTCCATATACGTTGAGCTTCAAAATTTACGCCAAGGTTCGCTAACCCATCCACAACCCCATTTTTTTCTCTAAAGGCATGTTCAATGATAATAGATTTAAAGCTAGCAATTATTTCTCTACCTTTAAAAATAATATTTTCTATAGTCCATGAAGGCTCAATTTCTCCCTTAAGGCATTTAATTATGTTAAGTGAGTCTCCTTCCAACCATAGATTATCATGATTAAGATATTTTTCTATAATCAAAGTATTCAAAGCCATAGAGGCTTCAACATAATGACTGGTTTGATTACCCAAAGGGCCGGCAACTACCACAAGGCAACTTCCAGCAAAATTCCTGACAATGCCCCCATAACCAACTTTCCCCGGGTTCCCCTTAGATGCCCCGTCAAAGTTGGCCTTAATCCATCCCTGAGAAGGAAAGCACCAGACAAGACCATCCCTACCCTTATCCAAACTGATTCTGTTATTGGATAAATTCCATCTTTCATTAAAGTCTTCTTTAGCAGCTAAACCATGATCAGTTCCATTTAAAAATTCAAAAATCCCTCTATAGATTTTATCCACCACCACTTCAGGGTTAGCACTTTTATCCCTAAAAATCCTACTGTTGCGCTCCTTCCAGATGTTCCATATTACATTAGGGAGAGTAAGTTTCCAAAGCTCAACATTCTTAGAATTGGAAGTAGGACAATACCATTGCTGCCAAAACTCGTCCAAAGAGCTCGAGAAAACCTAGCTCAACTTCCACCTACTAAAAATAATATTCCAGATTTCCTAACTGAAAATACATTGGTAGAGGATATGACAAGCAGACTCCTCCTCCCTGCAACAAAGAGAACACCTGTTAGGGAAAACAAATCCATGCTTATGGAGATTATCAAGAGTTAATACCTTATTTTGGATAAAAATCCAAAAGAAGATATTAATTTTGGTTGTCAACTTCTTTATCCACACTTTAGCCCACAAAGGGATCTCATCCAGAACTTTGTTGTGGATAGACACCACTGAAGACACAGAATATTTCCCATTTGAAGTTTCCCTCCAAATGAGACGATCCTCAACATTGTCCATAAAGTTTTTAGAAGAAAGCAGAATCTCTAGAAATTTTAATCCCGGACAAAGCTAGCTGAACTCAATCCACTTCCCATTTCTCCAGTAGTGTCTAACAAAGACTCCATACCTACTTTTGAACTAGTCTTTCCATTCCTTAAGGATAGGAATTTCCTCCAGCGGTCTATCCATAAGCCATCTGTCCTCCCAGAATCTAATAATTCTCCCATTCCCCAATTTCGATGTTCTTCCAGTTGCTGCCCAATCTTTAGTCGTTTGAACTACATTCCAAATTGCAGATCCTTAAAAAAAAAAAGAATTTTCCATAAATTCTTCCTCAGATGGTTGCATGTAAAGGTATTTATTTTTCCAAATTAAATTCTTCCATTGTTGATTGCTTACCCAAAAACATTTTATAACCTAAATTCTTGCTGCAATATTGTACTTTGTTGATTTTGAAATTCATCACTTATTTTCTTTTCTTTGCAAATGTATCATGACTATCTTATTTTAATTGATCTCCACCAAAGATCTCTAAATGTTCTCCTTTTTTACCAGCTAACATTAAAGGGTTTCCTTCTATTCTTTTGTGTTCCTTCTCATTGCCCTTAACTTTTCCATTATTTTTTTGACATAACTTCTCCCCTAACTCTTCTATCTTTTATCACTTTGATTCTTGCATACATCTATGAATGTGATAAGGAAGATTTTGGTCATGCTAACAAGAGGATAATCTTTCTAGCTCGGACGGGTATCAGATTTAGCTTGGACTGTGGGTTTTCTCCCCATTGGTCTTAGGTTTGACTTTGAGGTTTGGAATGACCTGATACACCTGACTTATAGGTGGATTGGTACATACCCAAGGGATTAGTCTTACCCCAGCTCACCCCTTCGTGAACCCCAACTTGGCAGTAAGTAAGACCAAGGTAAGATAGGCTGGGCATTGGGCTGGGTCGTGGGATACCCCTGAGTTACCAAAAATTAAAAAAAGAGGATAGCCTCTCTTCAAAAGTTAGGATAAATAGAACATATAGTTTTGGACAACAACACAAGGAATTCACAATTCCCCCTAGTTAAAAGGTCATTTATCCTCAAATGACAATGTACAAATGATGGTGGGAGAAGAAATCATTTATGAAGTATGTAATTAGGACAATGAGAATTCATAAAAAATTATAATGCATAGGTAGGTAATTAACTAAAAAAATGATAAATATTACTAATGAATGAATAATCATAAATGTAAATACCAGGTATGATATTTTGAAAAGTTGCAAACTTGATGAATAGTTGTATGTCTTTAAAGAGTTGAATGAATGGGTCCCTAAATAACTGAATGAATAGGTCCCTAAATAGTTGCATATTCATCTTCTATTATGTCATCTTATCATATAAATATTCACTCTTCATTCTATTTCCTTGGGTTTTTAGAACTATCTTAGGCATTGTTGTCAACATCTGTAGGAACTGTCTTAGGCACTGTTGTTAACAACTGCAGGAATAGTCTAAAAAATTGTTGTCAGTGGTTGCGTATTAGAAATTGGTGTCAACATCTACAAAAACTATCTACTATTTGACTATAATAACATAGTTGGGTAGTTACTGTAGTGCAATCTCTCTATCCAATGAGTTTTGACACAATCATAGATGGTAGTTATCTAGAAAATACCATTTGGATAGACATTTTTTTATCTCATAAAGACACAACCACCTAACAGATTTTGTTTTTTGAGAACTCATGCTAAGACATGACTCACAATCTTGAAATACAAATGAATGTGGAATATGATGAACCAATTGTGTAAGCTTCTGAAATAATCATTTAGACAAGAAGAACTAGGGAAACACCTACACTAGACACACCTAACTAACTATGCTTCAATATTTGAGAAAAAGACATCTAAGACATTGTGCAACTACACTTATTTAATGAAAAACTATCTTATAATATCCTAACCTACACTAACCAACAAAAAAGACTTTCTCAAATAAAACCATAAACTGATTTTGTGAAATAGCTTCCTTACAATGCTTCACATGTTTATGTGCAACCAAAAAGACGTGCAACACAAGTAGAGACTTAATAACCAGATGCTTGATACTTTTGGAAAGACATAAAAAAACTTACTTACTAATTCCTTTTGATAATATATATCGTTGTTTTGAAGTGCATAGGTAAGCTGAAATAGTTCTCCTTTAGCTGCAACTACATATTTAGCTTCATCTTTAGTTATAACTTCTTGCTTTGTTGCAAACATAACTTGTGATGCTTTGCTTGCCTCTATTTGAGTTAGATGTTTGATAGAACATCCTCATGAAATGACAAATTTAGAACCCTCCTTGTTAGCTTTGTGTTGATGGGCTTCTTCTTTATCCTCTTCTTAAATTGTAAAGTCTGTTTTGTGTGGCTCATTTGATAGAAGCATGGAAATTTATGCATTATTTTCATGATGCTCATGTTTTTAATTTTCAAAAGTTGTTAGTTTGACATCAAATGTTGAGAAAAATACCTCTAATTCATCCCAAAATTGGTCTCCTTTACTATCTGCTTTACTTTTCTACATTAATGGATTGATTTTCACTTTATTTCAGCGCTCTTGAGGATTCATAAGAACATCAAGTTTCTCTTCTTCAAGCAGGATTTCTAATTTGAAATCAATATTTGAACAAAATACTTCTATGATGCTTGCAAAAATATATCCATCTTATACATCATGTTATTTATGCTCCATGGATCCAAAATCTATATGATACTTTGTTGCTGCTTGTGGTACTTTGCAAAGTTTCTAATAATCCTAAGTGTTTGAAATGAAAATTATAATTCTAGAAAAATAAGAAAGTGCTTCTAATACACTTAGAGACTCTCATAGCTTGACCCATCCTCAACAATTGCGCCTATTACCTAATTTCACTAATTGCTCAATCAGGTAGAGCTCTTATCATTTTTCTGCTTTATTACATTTATGTGCATAAAGAAAATCAAGATTACATTATTAGATTGCATTCATATAGATGCATATAACAAAGAAGAGTTTGTTCAAATCTTTTTAAAGTAATCTTTATTGACAATGAAGATGTATAAGTTCTCACACAAGCCGTGAGACTAACTGCTTTAATGCAAGAAAGGAAAGTATTATACATTTATAGATATTGCAAAGGAATGCACATATAAGGGGAAACGACCAACCATTGCCTGAATGACTGGTTCTAGTTGAGCTGCCCTGCATCATTCCCCATCTTCTTCATGTCCTCCATCCAACTGATGTTTCCCCACCATTCTTAATTGCCTGCATCTGAAAGAGAAGGTTTTGTTAGATGCAATGGAAGTTCTTTAATCCATACATGCACATACCTCTATAAACATACAATATGATCCTCAAGTGCATTAAAACAGTTAGTATCATGTTCAGAAAACAACAGGAATATCAAACATCTCTGAAATATGCATTTTTTTTCTAACTTGTTTGCTTCTTGTGCAGGTATAGATGAATTATTTCCACTGTTTCATTTTATCCTTTTTCAGCATGTGGAGTAAAATAGGCTCCCACAAGGGTTGAGCCCAACATGCTATGATATTGTGATACAATCAATCATCAATTTATCATGCATAACAGTGAAGTTGTTGAATTCAGTAATGTGAACAATAAATTGATGGTTAATGGAACCACAAAATCATAGAAGACAAAAATGATTATTTTATCAATAATAGTGTCATAATAGTAATAAAAAAGAATCAACACAGTGGACATCAACAATGATGATGGTCCATATAATAGTGCCTTAGATAATTTTGGACCAATCTTGCAAGGCAGTTAGGATATCATGGTTATATGCAAGCATCATAGAAAAAAGTTTAATGAGTCAAGTGTTTAAGTTGTGAAGCTGAGAACACCCAGAGTGAGTCAATAAGGCAATGTTCAAAGTAGAGCTTTAGTGGTATGGTGGCATTATAGGAAGCTTCAAAGGTCTACAAAATCATTTTCATATAGTCATAAGCATCAGTGATCTCAAAATAATGTCATACACCCCAATGGGCAATGAGTAGGGTTGTAAGAGCAACTTGACAGTGATAGAGGAAGGAGTTTTTGTTTAGACAAGAGTACAGATCAACAATCTCCTGATTCTGTACAGAGATCAAGATCAAGATCAAGTCATCATAGTAAAATTTGTTGAGGACAGTGAATAAAAAAATGTCTCAGACCTCTATGAGGACAATTAGAATAGTCAAAACAATCACTTGAGGCTACAATACCCAAGAACAACAAACATACAACCACCTTTGAGTAATCAAATAATAGTCATTTAGGACAACAAGCATATATTTGAGACAAATGCATAGTCCCAAAGCATTAATGATTATCAAAGACAATGAGTTTTCTTTTTAGAGAAAAGATAAAGTTCAAGAGACTATGATAGCAAGTAGGCCAAAGTGTAAAGAAGATCAAACCCTCTATAATTCCCAAGCAATGACAATAATGTGTGTATCCTTAAACCCCACATTGTGACATTCTTCATGCAATAAATGACAACGATATATCATTATTGGGTCATATAGCATATTGTTTCAGACCAAAAACTTCACAAAGATGGTATAGAACAATCACGAGCCTCTTAAAATAGTGATATTTCTATCAAGCAGAGCAATGTATTCAAATATAGCATTAAGGGTAGTCCTTAAGAAGACAATTTATATCCTATATTTTTATAAAATCAGATCATAGAGTAGCAAAGGAGTTTTCTCATTATTCATGATGGTTATATCAAAAAACACAAAGGCTAAAGGCATAAAGGTATCTCTTCAACAAAGCCCATAAAAGAACAATGACAGTAAGTATCAATTTCACAAATGCATCAAAAGGTCAATCTTCACCAATAGTAATAGCAGAGGGGAGGATACATGTATCATCAATGGGAAGATCTCTAAGGTACCCCTAGGTACTACAAATGCAGTGAAGGCTTAGGTTTGCAAGCCTCATTGGTGCGAATATCAAAGACAATGAAAGAATAAATACCATGACGTAGTCACAAGCATGAATGAATATATGATAGAATAAATAACTCCAAAATACAGTCACAGAGATGCACTAAAGGAATCCATAGCATCAATTAATAGCTATAAAATACAGTGAACATAACACAGTGATCCCCAAAGAAGGCATACATGAATAACGGTAAATCTTGACAGAGAATACATTGTTCTCTTCATTGTCAAAATACACAGGTCTAATATAAGAATAGAACAATGAAATGTTGGTGTTGAAGAATAAGAAACCATAGAAAGGTATTAGCATCTCTCAGCCCTTAAGAGAGGTATTACAGTCCAAGGTGTTACCAAGGAGCATATTTGAGTCAATATTACACCAAGAACACAGTTAGATTACTTCCCAGATAGTCATTAAGCCATTCACTATCAAGAGAGAACCATAACTACCAAAATTGCAGTCCATAAACCTGAGGAGATTTCAGTATTAGTGTATTCAACTAGAGCAGGGTTAGAAGGTGCCCTAAAGACAGAGGTGCCATTATTGTGATAATGTGCAATTATGAAGGAATGCACAATGAGTATAAAGAGGAAGAGCATAGTGAGAAACTCAAAAGCCAAAATTCAACACCAGCCTTGGAGACTATAAAGCAGCTATCAAGATATTGGTAGTTATAGGGATACCAAGCTCACAGTGACAGAGTAGTCACATAGCCCTATCATGATCAAAACATGGTCTTATGAAGCAAACAATGTTGCCAAAATACAAAGTACTTGTACCACTATAAAAACTCAGAATGCAGTCACGGCGACATCTATAGTACTGCCCCACATACATCAAAAGAGAAAACCTTGCAATCACCACTGTTATAGATGGTGAAGGAAAGAATGTAGCAGTCCCAATAAACAGTAAGAATGTTAATCTTAGAAGAGCGGTTAATACTGAGAGAGGGGGTGAATCAGTATTAACAACAATTTTAAACTTAAAACTTGAACTTACAAAACTTCACCAAATCAATCATAAACTAGTAATAAACTCTTACCATTACCGGTAATCACTGATAACCAATTGTTAAACCGGTTTATCAGAACTGCTCATTAAGTGTTCATCAACATGCATAAATTGAAAGTAGAACATAACAACACATAAAAACATTCACCACATGAACACCTTGTTTTTCACGTGGAAACCCAAATAGGGAAAAACTATGGTGGGAATTGGTACCCACAAAAATTGTGCGCTCTTTCGGAATGCGCCCTGTTAGGAGCCTAGCCCTGTTAGAAGCTTACAATGATGCCCTGTTAGGAGTTACTTGGTTAAGGGTTTTAGATGATGAGCCCTATTAGGAGCTTTGACCTATTAGGATCAACCTTGCAAGAGGATTTAGCACTCAGATGTTGAGCTACCTGGTTAAGGGATTTACAATGAAAGGCCTGTTAGGATCTACCCGATTAAGGGATTTTGACTGCTGCAATTGTTAGAAAACAACAATGAATGATCTGGGTATAACACTTAACTGCTTGCTTGATCAGATGCAATTCTTGTTCCAAATCTGCCACTCTCTGGCAGATCTCATACTCTGGTTCGGCTTCATACTTTTCTCAAAAACCACCGACACAACAAACATCAACTGTACCGACATAAATAACATTTACAACTTAGTCGGCTACAAAACCCTAAGACTAACAACATGGATAATCACAAATATTTACAACTCATTACAGATCATTAAATGGATCATTACAATCAATTACAAATTAATTACAACCGTTGAATGATCATCGCATCTTGATCTAATACAAAGTCAAACCCTTAGAACACTCCTCTAAGCACTTTGCATATTCCCAAGAAATTCGCACTTCAAACGCGTCAAAACATCATTCAAACACTTCATGCAGTGTGCCACATCACCTCCAACATTTGAACTTGATGTAGATCACAGCCAAACCAAAGATCATTACTGGTTAAGGGAATTCTTTACTGGTCCTTAAACCCTTCTTAAACGCTAGCAAAAATACAACAAAAATCATAAAAATGATTTCCGATAACCAAAACATGATGCGGTTCTGGTCAGATACATATTAAAATGATACAAACTGACATTCCAAACTACAACACTTCAATCATCACCAATCCCCAGATCTAATCAAAACATTTCCATGTTTACTGGTTAAGGTCCTAATTCCCAGTTCACTGTCATCAATACCGGTAAGGCATTTTCGGTAGACCAAAAAGAATTAGATGAAAAAACACAATATAGTAAACATTAGTTGCCATCAATGACAACAAAAATAACTCATCAAATCCATCCAATCATGCAATCTCAATTCTTCATCACAATGTCATCACAAACAGTCCTTTACCGATTAAGTCATCATTCTTCATTTGCATCAGTTATGCCAATCATGCCAACAAAGAATGCATTCCAAATTCTTACCCAAGCATGAAGGTGACAGATTGAGAAGAAAATTCGTTGGAGAAGCCTTTGTAAATTCCAAATCTACAATGATCAAGCTATAGGAAACCCTAGGTCGACAACCTCTTCAACTTTTCAGAAAGGTCAATTTTTGAATGAAGTGCTTTGATCTTATACACCTCTTTTGTTGTTTAGGGTTTTTACCCTAATCTTTATACTGATAGAAGGAAGACATTTTTTTCTTCTTTTTAATAAAATACCAAAGTGGCTAATACCTTGTGTATAATTTGTCATGACCTATGTAAGGCCGACTAGGATGTTTTAGTTTTGCATTAATACAAAATGTATAGCATGTGACTTAATGATGTAAGTTATAAATCATTAAGTCACATTGTTATTTTAAAATGCAAAATATAATATCATACCTTGTGAGCATTTTGAATGACTTCATTGAAAAATTTATGGATGTGATAGCATATAGGGAGGTTAGAGGAAGTTTGAAACATTGTGAGAGCATATAGGGGCTTTTATTTGCTTTGTTGGAGAGTTAGAGAGTATCTAGGAGGTAGTTTTGCATGCCTTAATGATTGACAAGGTCAATTTTGAGTTTTTCCACACATGGGAGCTCTTTTGGAGAAGTTTCAGTTGCTATTTTTTAGGCTTTTTGGAGGCATCCGACCAAAAGCAGTTGGTGGTTCCTAGTTTGATGAAACTACTTGAGAGTTGGATATAGTCGCTTTGTTGAATCCTTTTGTACTCGGTTCTTATTATACATTTTGTACTTAGTGACTTTTTTCAGTCCTTTGGCAGATATTGCATAATTTGTAGCTTAATTTGGGATATGAAATATAGTGAGAAACTTGAATGCAATTGATATAAGGTTTTGCCTACTTATTCTCTAAATTATTGTGTTCTTAAATGATTGATCAAGTTATCTATGAGAATATTGATCAATTATTTCCTTTAAACTTTGTCTCATGCTTCATGAAGCCTTTATGAAGAAGGTATGCCAATGTGGGTTGCAAATTGTGTTTTGAAGTGCAAAATAGCAGTTAGTTGTGAAGAAACCTTCCTGCTAAAATTTGTTGAGTTCTAGGACCTTTTTGTGAAATATTTATGCAAAGACATACAATAATAGGTTGTGCATTTTTATTCTTGTATTGTTGTAGGCAAGAGTTTGAAATTTTTGAGTTTCATGGTCATTTTTAGTTTGGTGTATCACCCCTTATTTTCATTTCCAGTTTTAAATTTATGCTTTTTTTCTCTCCCTTTTCCTTGATAGAGAATTAGAGTTAGTTTTTAGGCGATAACCAACTAGGAGCCATCCTCATCTGGACATTCACTCCAAATTTTAGGTACCCACAACCTAGGAGTGTTTCCATGTTCCTCTAAAGTACCAAGTTCTGCAACTTGGCGAGGGTGCAAATTTAAGAGATAACTATGCCAAAAATGTTGAGGTTTCTAATTCCACTTTAGATTCGATGTTGGTCTAATAGCTTTCCTAACTCAGGATAGTTAACCAATCTGAGCAACCATTCATGGACTAGAAGCTACACTTAATTGTCAATTAGGGACATGTACTTGAAATGAGTCAGGATTGTATATGCACTATGAGATTCTCTAAGCTATTCTATTGACGTGTATAGTAAATTAATTGAAATTAATAATCAAAACTACAAACATAATAGTGTTGAAAATAAATTTAACTGTACAATAGTGTTAGGCCCAATATGGAAAGCTAATGTACTGAGAGGGGAGGGGTGAATCAGTACTTCAAAACATTTCTTCAACAATAACTTTACTGTTATGCATAAACCGAATAGTGCAGTAACATAATATAAAGCTAAAACAAATAGATAACAATCATACATGATTCACTCCATAACACATATATTTTGGTTACGCAGAAACTCTTGGTTAGAGAGAAAAACTGTGGTGGAGATGGCACCCACAACTTCACTACTGCAATAATAAAGAGTGCTTGGTTAGAGCTACATGTTTAGCTATTTCTGATAGCATACCCTATTAGGAGTAACAAGATCTGTTAGATCTACCTTGCTAAAGGATTTTACAACACTTCATCTAAATGCTGCACCTAGTTAGAGGCTTTACAATTTATAGACTTGATTAGAGTCTTTTACCCTGTTAAAGGTTTCTCTTACAACTTCAAAATATTACAATAAAATTATTACAAATATCTGCAACTTTACATCTGGAATGTTATAGCAGATTCTATGTGCTCAGAATAAGTTACCTTGCTTATAACATACCTCGATAACCCATATAGTAACTTAGTAAACCCTTCTGTTTACTCTGTTCTTTGACTATTCTCTGAAAAACCTTCTCGGTGACCTCTATGTCTCTATAACAATCTTCTTACACTCATGCACACACCTCTTTAACTCTTAACTCATACTGTATAAATAGATCTCTTATGACGGTGATCCAATTCATTGCTTCGATCTTGTAAACATGATTTATTGAATGAATAACCATGCAAATTATTTCATTGGTTGAGTGACCTCAAAATCATACACAATCTTTAAGTGCAATTTCCAATGTGATAACGGTTAGGTGTGCCTCGATCTTGTAACACATTTTCATATGCATGTCCAGGTTCAATGAATCTGGTAACACATTTCACTCGGTGTATAACAACTCGGTGTGTCATCTTTGCTGCTCGGTAGACATGTAAAGATACTCGATAGACAACTCGGTGTATACTGCGTTCTGTGACTGCTTTCTTCTATAACTGACTAGACTGTACATACCGACTGAATATCTCGGTAATAGATAACCAACTAGAGTATATAGTATAACTTTGACATAAAACTAATGGCAATCTGATAAGTAGTAACAATCTCCCCTTTTGACATTAGTTGAGATGTTTAACAAAAACTACTTTCAAAGTTATAACTCAAAAAATCTATAAAATTGCAAAATTTGACTATACTGACAGTATATACAATAGTCAATAATATAATATATCAGATATACTCCCCTTATCGATATACTGTACAAAACTCTAGTTTTGCATGCTCAGTGATCTGTTCTGTACTTTGCTTACTGTCCTGTATACTGCGCGGTTTACTGCTCTTGGATACTCTGCTCGGTATACTCCCCCTATATACTATACTCCAAACACTATACCATTCTCTCAATACTGTATCACTCCCCAAATATATTGTATTGCTCCCTTAGTACTGTAACATATTACTCCCCCTTTTTGACAAACATCAAAAACTTAATTACCATTCGGGGGTGGTAACTGATCAAAAATGGATTTGTACTTGGTCCGGGCGCCTGTGAGAGCGACAGAGAGTGCATCCTTTACACTGTCCATTAAATAATTTTGCGCTTGAATATCATCCAATAGTGATATTAAGCCATCTAGAGTGCTTCCCTCTTGAGTAGTAGATAAGTATGTGGCTCGGTTGATCTGTTCTTGGACCGATTAAAGATGTGGACGGAATAATGTATGAAGGGCCATTATGTCCATCCTGATCTTGTGTTCTTCATTTCTTAATTCCAATTGTTGAGCCATGAGTTGTTGTAACCTTGTATAAAAATTCTGAACTGAATTTGGCTCGGTGGTCAACTTACTTGAGAGATCGGTGATCTCTTTCTCAATTACCTCTGTTTTATTCTTAATGTCTTTAATGAATAAAGAAAATGTGCAGAGTTTTTGAAATAAATAATGAATGTGCTTGAGTTGAGGTGTCAACTCAGCAATAAATTTGACAAGTTTAACTTTGCCAATAGCGATAGCTTTTTGTACCTCTTCTATCATTTTTGCAATGAGCTCTGTCTTTCAGCTTGCTCAAATACTCCAATGCATCTACTCCAGATGTCTCTATCTTTGTTAGGAGTTCATCTAGTTGAATGTGGATGGCTGCATCAGTTGGTACTGTAGCTTCAGGTGGCATATCTATTAGGAGTGCTTTTACCTTCTGAAGTACTTTATTTTTCTTTTGAATGGCCATTTGCTTCTCTTGTTCGGCCTTTGCTTTGCACAGTTCACCCAAATCAATGAGTGCTTGCCCTTTCAATTTTGATATGTCTATATTGGGAAACACTATTGGTTTTGACAAATCAAATTTAAAACTATGCTTTTTCATTTTCTTTTCTTTACCTTTCACAGATGGAACTAAGACAAGGGCTTGTGAGGCTTGATGACCCTCGACAAGTTGCTCAGTAGAGGCAACACTTTGATCAATTTCTTTAGCCTCTATAGAGTCCTTTTGTGTCTCAGTACTTGGTGTCTTAGTTGCAATAGTCTCAGTGTTAGAAGGTGCTTGAGATGTCTGTTCTTGAGTAGTACCTTCTCCTGCTGTAGACTTGTGACCTTCAGTGCCTTGATCTGTATCTTGAGGAGTTTCGGTTGAGACAAGTTGTTTGACCGGTGGATAAGGCTGAACTTGTTCCAAGACTGATTCACTAGATACAAGTTTTGCATATGCAGTGCCTTCTATCATTTCCTGTTCCGGTGCCTCTGAATCCATGACATCTTCATCTATTTGAATGGTGTCAGCAGGGTCTTGTTCGGTAGCATCAAGACCTTGCTCGGTGACATCAGGTTCATGCTCAGTGACATCAACGATTTCAACTGTAGCTTGCTCACCGGCATCCTTGATTTTGAAGATTTCCTGCCACTTTTCTTTTGTCTCATTTTCTACTTCAATATACAACCCATTCATCAGTTTTAAGGCTCTCTGTTTGACAAGAAACTTTGAATTGTAGGTTGTCAGATGTTCCTTTATTTCAGTGACTAGCATGTCAGGAAATAAATGAACCAGACTTCTCTCTCTGATTTGTTTCTCTAAGTCCATTGCATACTTCCACCTATTATCAATATGTAGATACAGTTCATTTGGAAGTGACTTAGCTAGTTCAAATGGAGCTAACCGAAACTTTAGAAGTGTGCAGATGACGGCTTCTTCAATTTGTCTCTTTTCATCATTGTTCCTAGTTTCATACTTGACATATCTAAATCCTCCAAATCCACCATATTCTTTCAGATTAGCACAAAAGTTTTCAACACTATGTATATTTACCTTCTTGCTCTTGACAATCTGGAATTTGCTTGCATCCTCTGATTCGGTATCACTCGACTCTTTTGCCAAAATGAGTCTTCGAGTAGATTTCTTGTATGTCTTTGTTACCTTGGGAACAATAACACCTTTTTTTTTCTTACTCGGTGAGGCTGCAGATGCTCTAGTGTTAGGTTGCTTTACTAGGGGTGGAGTCAGTGAGGCCTTTGATGTGTCCTGTTTCTTTCTCTTCAACACTTTACCCTTAGGCAATTCAGTGCTTAGTGTTATAGCTGCCCTCTTGGGCTTCAGATTCCTCTTCGGTAATGGCAATGGTGCCTTTGACAGGTGTAGATGAAGAGTCTTCTCCGAATTTCTCTGACAATGCCTTAATCATTTTTGATGCCTTTCTTGTAGCTTTGGGTACTACAATGTTCATCTTTACTTTTTCCTTTACTTCCTCATAGGTACCATACCTCAGCTCGGTAGCATGTCTAGGCAATGTAAGAAATGCATCAATTTGTTGTTTTGTGATGTCAAAATCAATCTCGTAACCCATTGGTGAAAAAGATTGAGTCCTAGGTTCCACAACATTCACATAACAGTAATCGGTGTCAACTTCAAAACATATATCATTTTTGTATTTCTCTACTAGTTGGGGTGGAATCCTATATCTGTTATGCATTTTCTCTTGAAATTTACTGAAGTAATCATCCATAATATCATTGAAATTATCACCTAACTTCTTGATGAAGTCATTTATCCGATGGGTGATTGGTCAGTGTAGTTCCCAAACAACTTTACCGACTGATGGAAAGAATTTTTCAAAATAGAAAAACATGCATACCAGTAATGATCCAAACTTTAGAGTATTAGCCAGGTTGTTCTTCTTTGGCTTCCTGATGGTGTTCAGATTTTCAAATAGGTTCTTCAGCAATACCTCGCATAGATCAATTTTCATTCCCTTTTTCACAATTTTGTATGCCAAGTCTACTGCTGCACAGGGAACACTGTTTTCCCTTGCCGATTGGAAGAAACAGTAGCCCATTACTCTAATGGAAAATTTTAGTTCTTCATCAGTGACATTATTCAGTTTCAATCCTCTGCAATCAGATTCGACTCCGGTTAAACTGATCAATTCCTTCTATGATATCATCTTCTGGGCTCGGGTATGATCATAGATAGGGTAACCAGTAATCAGACAAATGATTTCCTTAGTAATCTTAAATGGTTTCTCTTCTAGCCACATGAAATCATCATGAACTCTCCTTAGAACAAACTTGACCCACTAGGGTTTGAACACACAGGGATAGGTTAGGGCTTCAGTTAATCCCTTGATTTTGATGTGCTCATACTTGCTATTCAATTTACCATCGGTACACAACTCATCATAGGTGTCTTTTA
Organism: Cryptomeria japonica; assembly: GCF_030272615.1. Lineage (NCBI taxonomy): Eukaryota > Viridiplantae > Streptophyta > Pinopsida > Cupressales > Cupressaceae > Cryptomeria > Cryptomeria japonica. The sequence goes on along the minus strand of NC_081405.1, from coordinate 123,699,940 downwards.
TTTCAACATGACATTTGGTGAAGAATCTCACATCCTCGACTAGTAACACTCTGTCTGGGATGAGTGAAAAGGCGGTTTTGTCATTCGGTTTAGAAGTGGCTTTGGGAGTCAAAGAGTATTTTAGTGAGGGTTTTTCTACATTCTTGACAACTATGAGACCTTGGATCTTGGGCGCCATTGAAGATTTCAGATAAAAACTAACAAAGAGTCCTTAGGGTTTCAGGATATCAAACAACAGATGCTTTATACTTAGCAGATAATGGAAACTAGATAAGATCGGTAAACCAGCTTAATGATGTGTTGAGATTGATGTAAATACCTTGAATTTTATTTGTAGGAGGTTTGATCGCTTTAGATTCGCTTGCTCTGCTTTCTCAAAAACTTGGTAAGTGAAAATGACCGCGAAAATGCTTGTAAGTACACAAAATACCTTATTGGGCTCTGTGCGGGTTAGGTCAAAAACATTAAATGCACTCGGTTCCTCTTTAACCGGTTTACTCTCCTTTTTTCATTTTGACCGAGTAACCAAACTTCCTTCATTCACCGACTTGATAGACTTCCTGTAAAGTGCTTCAAAAGACTTTGATAGAATTTCAAACTTACTAATACATCTTAATTATGCAGATTTTGAATTAAGTACATAATAGAATAGGAACTGTTAAGATTTTAACCTTCAGAGAATGCAGTCCCTTCGTACCTTTACTGATTAATTTGGAATAGGTGCACCTAACTCGGTAGGTAAGGTGCTTTCTTTATTTGACACAATTTCCTTCTTTTTCCAAATCATCTTTAATTTTTCTTTTATTTCTTCAGTGTCTTTTCTAGGTTGATCTCTGCAATCTCCAGCTAAGTGTCCTACTTTGTGACAATGAAAACATGTCATACCAGGATTTCTCCATGATCTTCGGTTGTTCATTCCAAACCTTATAAAATAGTTGGCACTTATATGTCCATATCTTCCACAACATTCACACCATATCCTTGTATTGTAATCTCATGGTACTACAGAATACTGTCGGTAAGGATCTGTGTGAGTTCAGTAACCTCTAGCATTTGCTCGGTGTGCATACCATATATAGTTCTTTTGCTTAAACCAACACTTCTCGGTATTATGTCCATATCTATTGCAGTTTTTACAAAACCCTTTGAATTTTGCCTTCTAATAATTGTTAACAAACTTTGTCCTACATTGATTAGATGTGTGGCCATATTTATTGCAATTGTAACAATAACCATTGGACTTAGTGACATTCGGTTGCTTACCTTTTCTGATTTGGCATATGTTGGCAGTGCGACCTTGATTTCCACAGTAGTTGCAAATAGGCTTCTTTCTTTTGATGTTATTCTTGTTTCCAGCTTGCTTTGATGATTCTCCTCTCTCGGTAGTATGAATTCCTTTCTCGGTAGAGACTTTTCCTTTGTAACCGAGTCCTGCATCTTTGTTGGGTCATCTTGTATTCAGTTGCTCATCCAACATCTTTGATGCTTCATAACTCTTCTTTAGTGTTTCTTTGGATTTCTTCTATGTTTCAAGTTCATTGGTTAACTTTGAAACTTCAAGTTTCAATGCTTGATTCTCATCATCTTTCAGATTTGCTTCATGATGTGCATAACCTATTTGATCTGATAGATTTTGTTGAATTCCAGTTAACCTTGTGATTTCATCATTCTTATCAGATACTAAGACTTCAAGTTGTTGTTTCTCTTTCTGTAGATCTCTTGCTTTATCCTCAGCTGTCCTTAATGTATCAAGATTTTCAATCATCTGTGTGCTGAAATGTTCATGTTCTCTTTTCATTGCTTTTAGTTGATCAGCTAGTGCTTTGTTCTTTTCTTTCACTACTCCAATCATTTCTTTAGTTTCTTTAGATATACTGTTCTTAGATGATGACTCAATTTGTTCCACTAACTCTTGAGAATCCTGCAAATCATCAGATAATCTTCTTCTCACTTTTAGAGACTTTTGCATTTGCCTTTGCATGTCTGCAATCACTTGATTAGCATGATCCAGCTCTTCTTGCAGATACACAATCCTCCGAGATTGTTTATAGCCTTCCATTGATAATATCTTTCTCTTTAGGTAGTTAAACCCTTTTCCAAGATTCAAGCTTTGATACCAATTGTTAGGCCCAATATGGAAAGCTAATGTACTGAGAGGGGAGGGGTGAATCAGTACTTCAAAATATTTCTTCAACAATAACTTTACTGTTATGCATAAACCAGATAGTTCAGTAACATAATATAAAGCTAAAATAAATAGATAACAATCATACATGATTCACTCCATAACACATATATTTTGGTTACGTAGAAACTCTTGGTTAGAGAGAAAAACTGTGATGGGGATGACACCCACAACTTCACTACTGCAATAATAAAGAGTGCTCGGTTAGAGCTACATGTTTAGCTATTTCTGATAGCATACCCTGTTAGGAGTAACAAGATCGGTTAGATCTACCTTGCTAAAGTATTTTACAACACTTCATCTAAATGTTGCACCTGGTTAGAGGCTTTACAATTTATAGACTTGATTAGAGTCTTTTACCCTGTTAAAGGTTTCTCTATTACTACTTATCAAGTTGCCATTAGTTTTTATATTCAAAGTCATACTATATACTCTAGTCAGTTAACACTACCGAATCATGCAGTCGGTATACACCGAGAATTCGGTATGCATAGTCTGGTCGGTTACAGAGGAAAGCAGTCACAGAACGCAGTATACACCGAACTGTCTACCGAGTATCTTTTTATGTCTACCGAGAAACAAAGATGACACACCAAGTTGATATACACCAAGTGAAACGTGTTACCAGATTCATTGAACCTGGACATGCATATGAAAATGTGTTACAAGATCGAGGCACATCTAACCGTTATCACATTGGAAATTGCACTAGAAGATTGTGTATGATTTTGAGGTCATCTAACCAATGAAATATTTTGCATGGTTATTCATTCGATAAATCATGTTTGTAAGTTTGAAGCAATGAATGGATCACCATCTTAAGAGATCTATTTATACAGCATGAGTTAAGGGTGTATATGTGTGTAAGAAGACTATTACAGAGCCACAGAGGTCACCGAGAAGGTTTTCAGAGAACAGTCGAAGAACAGAGTAAACAGAAGGGTTTATCGAGTTACTATATGGGTTACCAAGGTATGCTATAAGCAAGGTAATCTATTCTGAGCACATAGAATCTGCTATATTATTTCAGATGTAAAGTTGCAGATATTTGTAATGATTTTATTGTAATTTTGTGAAGTTGAAAGAGAAACCTTTCACAGGGTAAAAGACTCTAATCAAGTTTATAAATTGAAAAGCCTCTAACCAGGTGCAGCATTTAGAATAAATGTTGTAAAATCCTTTAGCAAGGTAGATCTAACAGATCTTGTTACTCCTAAGAGGGTATGCTATCAGAAATAGCTAATATGTAGCTCTAACCGAGCACTCTTTATTATTGCAGTAGTGAAGTTGTGGGTGCCATCCCCACCACAGTTTTTCTCTCTAACCAAGAGTTTCTGCGTAACCAAAATATATGTGTTATGGAGTGAATCATGTATGATTGTTATCTATTTGTTTTAACTTTATTTTATGTTACTGCACTATTCTGTTTATGCATAATAGTAAAGTTATTATTCAAGAAATTTTTGCAGTACTGATTCACCCCTCCCCTCTCAGTACATTAGCTTTCCATATTGGGCCTAACAATTGGTATCAGAGCTTGAATCTTGGAAAAGGGTTTAACTACCTAAAGAGAAAGATCTTATCAATGGAAGGCTACAAACAATCTTGGAGGATTGTGTATCTGCAAGAAGAGCTGGATCATGCTAATCAAGTGATTGTAGACATGCAAAGGCAAATGCAAAAATCTCTGAAAGTAAGAAGAAGATTATCTGATGACTTGCAAGATTCTCAAGAGTTAGTGGAACAAATTGAGACATCATTTGAGAATAGTATATCTGAAGAGACTAAAGAAATGATTAGGGTATTGAAAGAAAAGAACAAAGCATTGGCTGATCAACTAAAAGCAATGAAAAGAGAACATAAACATTTCAACACACAAATGACTAAAAATCTAGATGCATTAAGGACAGCTAAGGATAAAGCAAGAGATCTAGAAAGAGAGAAACAACAACTTGAAGTCTTAGTATCTGATAAAAATGATGAAATCATAAGGTTGACTGGGATTCAACAAAATATGTCAGATCAACTAGGTTATGCACATCACAAAGCAAATCTGAAAGATGATGAGAATCAAGCATTGAGACTTGAAGTATCAAGGTTGACCGATGAACTTGAAATAGAGAAGAAATCTAAAGAAACATTGAAGAAGAGTTATGAAGCATCAAAGATGTTGGATGAGCAACTAAATACAAGACGACCCTACAAAGATGCAGGACTCGATTACAAAGGAAAAGACTCTACCGAGAAAGGAATTCATACTACTGAAAGAGGAGAATCATCAAAGCAAGCGGGAAAAAGGAATAACATCAAAAGAAAGAAGCATATTTGCTACTACTGTGGAAATCAAGGTCATACTGCCAACATGTGCCAAATCAGAAAAGGTAAGCAACTGAATATCACTAAGTCCAATGGTTATTGTTACAATTGCAATAAATATGGTCACACATCTAATCAATGTAGGACAAAGTCTGTTAACAATTATCAGAAGGCAAAATTCAAAGGGTTTTGTAAAAACTGCAATAGATATGGACATAGTACCGAGAAGTGTTGGTTTAAACAAAAGAACTACATGTGGTCTGCACACCGAGCAAATACTAGAGGTTACCGAACTCACACAGATCCTTACAGATAATATGCAACAGTACCATGGGATTACAACACAAGGATACGGTGTGAATGTTGTGGAAGATATGGACATATTAGTGCCAACTGTTTGATAAGGTTTGGAATGAACAACCGAAGATCATGGAGAAATCCTGGTATGGCATGTTTTCATTGTCACAAAGTTGGACATTTAGCTGGAGATTGCAGAGATCAACCTAGAGGAGACACATAAGAAATAAAAGAAAAATTAAAGATGATTTGGAAAAAGAAGGAAATTGTGTCAAATGAAGAAAGCACCTTACCTACCGAGTTAGGTGCACCTATTCCAAATTAATCAGAAAAGGTATGAAGGGACTGCATTCTCTGAAGGTTAAAATCATAACAGTTCCTATTCTATTATGTACTAAATTCAAAATCTGCATAGTTAAGATGCATTAGTAAGTTTGAAATTCTATCAAAAGTACCTTACAGGAAACCTGTCAAGTCGGTGAATATAGGAAGCCTGTCAAGTCGGTAAATGAAGGAAATTTGGTTACTTGATTAAAACAAAAAGGAGAGTAAATCTGTTAAAGGTGAACCGAGTGCATTTAATATTTTTGACCTAACCCGCATGGAGCCCGATAAGGTATTTTGTGTACTTAAAAGCATTTTCGCGGTCATTTACACTTACCAAGTTTTTGAAAGAGTAGAGCAGAGCGATTCCAAGGCGATCAAACCTCATTCTAAGTGAATTCAAGGTATTTACATCAAATCTCATCACACTATTAAGCTAGCTTACCGATCTTATCAAATTGTTATTATCTGCTGAGTGTGAAGCATCTATTGGTTGTAAACCGTCAAACCCTAAGGACAGTTTGCTAAGTTTTTACCTGAAATCTACAATGGCGCCCAAGATCCAAGATCCCATAGTTGTCAAGAATGTAGAGAAGCCCTCACTGAAATACACTTTGACTCCTAAAGTTACCTCTGAATCGGATGACAAAACCGCCTTTTCACTCATCTCAGATCGAGTCTTGTTAGTCGAAGATGTGAGATTCTTCACCAAATGTCGTGTTGAAGAACTCGGTCATGTTGAGATTAGAGACACCTATGATGAATTATGTACCGATGGTGTATTAAACAACAAGTATGAACACATCAGAATCAAAGGATTGACTAAATCCCTAACCTACCCTTGTGTGTTCAAGCCCCAATGGGTCAAGTTTGTTCTAAGAAGAGTTCATGATGATTTCATGTGGCTAGAAGAGAAACCATTCAAAATCACCAAGGAAATCATTCATGTGATCACCGGTTATCCTATCTATGATCATGCACAAGCTCAAAAGATGATATCATAGAAGGAATTAATCAGTTTAACCAGAGTAGAATCTAATTACAGAGGACTGAAATTAAACAATGTCATTGATGCAGAACTTAAGTTTGCCATTAGAGTAATCGGTTACTGTTTCTTCCAATCTGCAAGGGAAAATAGTGTACCCTATGCCACAGTTGACTTAGCTTATAAAATTGTGTAAAAGGGAATGAAAGTTGACTTATGTGAAGTATTGCTAAAGAACCTGTTTGAAAATTTGAACACAATCAGGAAGCCAAAGAAGAACAACTCGGCAAATACTTTAAAGTTTAGATCACTACTAGTATGCATGTTTTTCTACTTTGAGAAATTCTTTCCATCAGTCGGTAAAGTAGTTTGGGAGCTACACCGACCAATCACCCATTAGATTAATGACTTCATCAAGAAGTTAGGAGATAATTTCAATGATATCATGGATGACTACTTCAGTAAATTTCAAGAGAAAATGCATAACAGATATAGGATACCACCCCAAGTAGTAGAGAAATACAAAGATGAAATATGTTTTGAATTTGACACCGATTACTATTATGTGAATGTTGTGGAACCGAGGACTCAATCTTTGCCTCCTATGGGTTACGAGATTGACTTTGATATCACACAACAACAAATCGATGCATTTCTAACATTTCCAAGGCATGCTACCGAGCTGAGGTATGGAACCTATGAAGAAATGAAGGAGAAAGTGACAATGAACATTGTAGTACCCAAAGCTACAAGGAAGGCAACCAAGATGATAAAGGCATTAACAGAGAAATTCGGAGAAGACTCTTCCTCTACACCTGTCAAAGGCACTCTTGCCATCACCGCAGAAGAATCAAAAGCTCAAGAGGCAGCAATAACACTGAGTACTGAATTGCCAAAAAGGAAAGTGTTAAAAAGAAAGAAACAGGACACTTCAAAGGCCCTACCGACTCCTCCAACAAAGAGACCTAATATAAGAGCATCAACTACATCACCGAGTAAGAAACAAAAGAGTGTTACTGCTCCCAAGGTAACCAAGACCTACAAGAAATCTACTCTGAGACTCATTTTGGCAAAAGAGTTTAGTGATACAGAATCTGAGGATGCAAACAAATTCTAGATTGTCAATAGCCAAAAGGTAAATATACATAGTGCTGAAAACTTCTATGCCAATCTGAAAGAATATGGTGGATTTAGTTCATTTAGATTTGTTAAGTATGAAACCAAGAACAATGATGAGAAGAGACAAATTGAAGAAGCTGTCATCTACACACTTCTAAAGTTCCGGTTAGCTCCATTGGAACTAGCAAAGTCACTTCCAAATGAACTTTACTTGCATATTGATAATAGGTGGAAATATGCAATGGACTCAGAGAAACAAATCAGAGAAAGGATCTTCACCTTGTTAGAAGTGACCTTGTTAAAGGATTTCAAACACTCAATCAGAATGTCACCTTGCTAGAGGGTTTTACAAATAAGACTGTTAAGTCCACTCGGCTAAGATATTTTTTGTCACTTTACAAAATAACAGTAATAAAAATCTATCTGCAACTTCACATCTAAAATGCTAAAGTAGATTCTTATTTGCTCAATACAATATAGACATAGAACTAATCTTGTCCATTTGCTGGGCTCTATACTCTGTTATTCAAACAAGTCTTCAAGCTTCTGTGCTCAGTAATCACTATGTAGCATCCATGTGCATACACTTGCTTGCATACATTGTTTATCAATCAGTTCCTTATTTATAAACAATTTGCCAACCGCTTAATCTCCTTGATCACATTTCCCATGATCAATCATAGCCATCAAATCTTCAAACTTTGACCAGGTTCAATGTATCCTTCGATCTGAAAAGGTTTTACCCCACCTTGGAACTTGCATACATTTCTTGGAACTTGTGCTAGGGTATTGCGGTTCAATCTGAGCTATAGATCTTCCTGCTGATTTTCCTTTGCCATAGATTCTTTAACAAACTTCATTCACGGCATACCAATCATTTAATCATAGCCAGCTCATCAGCTTCCTTCATTAAATAATGCTTTTATTCTTTTAATGCATTCTGTTATTGCTCGGTTGCAACTCGATAAATACTAAACTTCACTCGGTAGACATACCGCCTTCATTAACCGATAGCGATAACCTTAGGGTTTACCGACTAGGTTCTTTGCTCGGTAACATAGTATAGTATTAACCTTACAATCAATAACATATGTATGATATCAAAACAATCTAAACATCATGATCTCATCATTGTCTAACTCGGTAATAGTTGCCCATTGAATAACTTATTTCTCCCCTTATTAATCGTATTCTTTCTGTGTCTTTTACCGACATCTTTATACTCATCAAATCATACTTCTCAAGATATGGCAACATTATACTGAATTAGAAAATCAATTTCTTGACATCAATGACAAAATAATAATATTAGGACAGTAAACATCCTTAATCAGTTATATCCATAATCATCAACAACCTTCTCAATATCCTTATTGAAATGCCAACAATCTGTCCTTGTTTCTTACAATGCCAACAAAGTGGCCCTTCCTTATATAATTTACACTATTAGACAAGTGCTAAAAACTCATACACTAGTAACTTGCTTCATTGAAAATACAATCTCCTACTTCTATTAAAATTATTGTCGCTATAGATCTGTTGCTATAGAATGAGCAATCTCTAATCCTAATTACCATCTAATACGTGTCCCTTCATTCCTTTAAACAAGGAAGATACTTATTCTTCTAAGTGACAACAAAAAATGATTAAGAAGTAGAGTCCTATTAGAACTTGTCTTCTGACTAATTTGAAAAAGAGTTTTCTTGGACTCTTTTATTACAAAGTTGATTTGCTGAAGATTTGTTGGTGTTCATAAATAGAATACGATTCATATACAACCTCCTTTCAAGTTAAAAATAGAATTAGAATAAATAAAATAGGTTTGACTAATTTTTCCACCTTTCTTATTGCCATGCTAGTTTTATCTCAATCAACTTTTGGTGAATGGTGATCCTTTATTACTATGAATGAGATCAAATGCTTTAATAGGTCTTTAGATCTTTCTTTAATATTTCAAAATCAATTTGAATATCTTAATTTTGTTAAGAAACAAGAGAGATATGCTCATTTTATAGGAGCTGGGTGCAAATAATCATTTATCATTGTAGATACCTAATTCTTGTCAGGCCATTAATTTTCATCGTGCATCCTACGACAATAATAAATTAATTATTTGCGCCTTATTCTAATATTTCCTCTCAATAATTAAATAAATTCAGTTTATTTGATTAATAACCAATTCTCAAATATATGAATAGTAAATTAATAAATTAATAAATTTAATTTATTAATTTATCATATTTATATTCTCATATGTAGATAATTAATAAATTTTATTTATTAATTATCCCATACTTATCTTTTCAACCTGCCAATTTGGAAAAATATGAGGATAATCTATTTATTATTTAAATCCCCATATTATCTTCTTGGATTTGATTTCGGATTTCTTCCACTTTTTCTTTGTCTCCTAATGGAAACTCTACTATGTGTTTGATCCTAGCTGCCGATTCTTCCTGTCTCCAAATTAATCTTGTATATTGATTCTAAATCCTCTTTTCTATAAATTGAGCTCTCATTTTTCATTTTCGATAATCACCCTTCGAGTATCCTTATGTTGTCCAATTTTCTATCATTTTGTCATCAATTTGCTTTCATTTGCACTTGCATTTGTAGGTGATATCCACATCAAATTTGAAGGAGAAAGAAGAACAATGGAGGTCAATGGAGGAGACATCTATGTTTTCGATGGTTTGCATTTTTGATGTTTTATTTTCCATTCTTCTATTGATTGAATTAGGATTGGATTTCATTGCATTTTAGGTTTTTGGTTTGCCTAATATTTGTGCTTTGATGCTTTATTCCAATTTCCTAGTTATATTTTTTGGTGAATCAAACTTCATTTGATCAAATTCCATTCAATCAAATCTCGAATCAACAACATATCAAACTAACACAACCAATGGTTGAACATATCCAACCAACACAATCAATGGCACAATTTCAACAATATTCTCAACCAAATACTCAATGTCAACAATTTGTTTAATCAACTGTCAAGTATCAACAACAAACTCAGTATCAACAACTACAACCAAGAATTCAAAAACCAAAGTTACAACTCACATCAGACCAAATTTCAAACATGTTAGACCAATTAAACCAAGTCCCAAATTCAATCCCATTCTACCAACATTTAATTCAAAATCAAAACATAACACCAAACCAAAACAAAATCCCTTTCAAGGGTGAACTCACAATGTTGGTTCCCACTTTTTGGTACATCCTGATTTTTGTTGAAATCCTACATTTTAAAAAATATATAATTATTTAAGCTTTAAAAGGTCCCATTTGAAGTAATTAATTGAAGATATTTAGATCAAAGGCTCTTAGATCAAAATTTCTTGGATAGAACCTCTCTACTTCTAAATCATACTTGCAATGAAGTCTCCTTTGCATCTATCAAATGCTGATAAAAAACCAATTTTACATTAGCTTTTGGGGGATCAAATAAATTCATTTAGAAGTTTTATTTATTTAGTCCTTATTATAAGCTTTCCAAATAGTATAATTTTTAATATATTAATTTCATTAATATAATTCTATTTTATTTCTTATGAATGTAGGGTTTTCACCAAACATGAACTTGTTTGTTCAATGCTTATGGAAAAATAGTAAATGTCACCCAAAAATTTTTGAAAAATATTTACACTAGGTATTGAAGTCCTCTTTCCAACAAAAAAATATATATTTTTGTTACATATACAAGAAGTTATGTAGTATCAACTGGACATATGTCAAAATTACAATTAACTCAACTTCAAATCTTAATTAAATATGAAATATTGAAGATAATGTTACAAAAAAAATTGCAAACACTATATATGGATGTTGAGAAACCAAATTCAAAAGAATCACATTCATATCTATTATAGAAAAAAAGTTATGCTATACAAAGTGAGTATCACTCTTTAAAAATGTTATTTTTTGAAAAAAACTAGTTTTCGAGGGAGATAGAAAAATGGAAGCAAATTGATTCCAAAAATTATTATTTTTTGTTTTAGAATCTACATACAAAATGACACAAATCACTAGTTCATATCATCTACAAATTCCTTATGGTTTAGAAGTAATAGGTGTCTGAATTTGAAGTTTTTTCTTAAAATGAATATTGCAATGTCAAAGTTGGCAAAAAAGTGTAACCCACTATTGTGGGTTCACCCTCAAAAAAGTTCAAAATCAAAACCCAACTATGTCAAAACCTTGCAAGGATTCAAGTGTGTCTCCAAAGAAAGGTGACTCTATTACACAACTCTTAAAGAGAGTCCTAAGTGATTTTTCTGAGAAAGATCAAAATCATGCACCTATGTCTAGCAATGGCTCATCCCACTGTAGGAAAATTGACTCTCCAGTGGCATTTATTCCTACACCTTTTAAATCTTCACAAGAACCTTCCATATCATCCTCCTCAAATGATACCCAAAGATGAAATCCCCCAAGGGATATCCACAATAGATTTCCAAGCTAATCCAATTCATGATGCACGTCCCTACCATGATTCAGAAATGCTAGACCCAATGTCACCATGTGATTCATTTCCCAACAAACCTATGTTAGAGGATCCCATTCAAATTAAATCTCCCTCATGTCAAAGCATTGATTCCTTGCCAAAATCCCCTGTGCATATCTCAAATCATACCCCATGTCAAGAGGATGATTTAAAGCACCAAGAAATGAGTCCTAAAATAGTTCAAGGTCAAGATCTTGAAACCTTATCATCCCATCCAATTGTTTACCAGGATCCCATCTTCCCAGGCACTCATGATGATCCCCCTATTCCTATCTATTCTATCCAAGAACACAACACCTTTTCAAGTCCCATTGGAATTCCACTCCATGAGCAAGATCAAGATATCCCTTTTTTCATTCTTAATGATTCCATTAAAAGTCAAGAGTAGAGAACCTTTAAAAAGGAATCCAATGATCTTCCTCCTTGTTAAGATCAGAGTATCCTTTTAGCTTCATGTCCACCACAAGATGCTATCATCCCTCCATCTCCATGTCCTAATCCTGCATATACACTCCAAGATCTCATTTCCTTTCATGATCCCATTATTCCTCCCATTTCATTTCATGAAGAGCTTGTCATTGATCCTAGTCCCCATCATGATCTTGATCTCCCTAGTGATCTTGATCCCCCTCATGATCCTAACATGTTGGTACAAGATTTTCATGAATCCCTTACATGCACAATGGGTTCCTCCACTTTGGTCCAACCTGGTCCACTTTATGATCCCATCATTCCCATCATATCATATCCACCTCATAATGGACTCGTGTCTTCTTCCCAAAGTAAAGAGTATCCTACGGGTCAAAATATTCATAAAGGCAAAGGGGTAGACCTTCACAATCAAGAACTCCTCCATATCAAAGAAGATATTAATCGTCGTGGCCTCACTAACATTCCTCAAGATGTTGGTACCCCTGCTAAATCCCACATCCCTCCAAAATCCAAACATGCACCTAGCCCTTCATCCCTTCCATCCATCTTACGTCCTTATATCCCCTTGTCCCTTATGCAAGGTCAACAAAGGCACACATCTTTGAGAACCTTTCACCCATCCAAAACACCTTCATATCGTTCCTATCCATCCATACATTCCTTTCCCCATCCAAGCAATTTGGATGCCAAGAATAAAATTCATAATTCCAAAAATCCACATGTATTCAAGGATCAACATGTCCCATCTAATTGACATGTCAAAACAAAGAAAAATATGATCCAAAAAGAAAAAGAAATATCCAAAAGGCCACAAAGGCCCATTTCTCTGAAAATAAAAGGCCAAATCTATATGGGTTCATAAATCCCTTGTGCAAGCAATGTGTTCCAAGGAACCACAAAAGCATGAAAAATAAAAAACAATGTGGATTCCCAAGTGGCTCATAGAAGCACAAAAAGAAAAATCCAAATTGGCATCCAAATTTTCTTTTCCTCCATCCAAACCTTCCAAATATTTTTCTCCATCACCTCCTTCATCCATTTTGGGACCTTATGTCCTAATGTCCATAGTCATTCCTCCATTCAAATCTCAAAATATGAGATCCACTTTTCCTCCATCAATCCATCACCCCTCAAGGCGTGTGCCAATGTTGATCTTGCCTGCATTTCCATCTGCTCAAGCCCAAATCATCCAATACCCTATCCATTATCCAACACCTATTTTCTATCCTTTCATCCATCCTATCCAATCTTTTGCATAAATCCTTGGCCTAAATCCTTAGTCCCATTTCATTTCCATGCCATTATCCTACCAATGTCTTCAAGCATACTTTTAGTAGTCATGGTCCATTTTTCAAGGATACTATCCAAGCAACAAGATGATTGAGTCCTTCTTCCATCCCCTATCATGTGTCCATTTTCTTCCAAAGAGTCAAAAAAAAGAAAAAAAAAGAGAGAAATAGAAAAAAGTAAAGAAAAATAATGCGTCCACTAGTGAAAATCTGGCAAACAGGCACCTTGGGCAAGTACCATGATGAAAACCTGACAAAGAGGCATCATGCGTAATCTATGAACTTCTTGCATACCATAATCGGGTGCAAGTTTTATCCTATCATAGCCTATTTCCTTTCATTACCCTTCTATCGTACCCTTGTCATACCCTCCATTATCCTATCGTCCCTCATATCCCTATTTCTTTTTCCAACTTTGATCTTGACAAGGCTGAGGATCTTCATGAATGTCATGCATCCCGTTCACAACTTTCAGTTTATCACAACTTTTGGTATTTATCCATTGGCTTATTACAACCTTTTGTCCATATTCCTTGGCTTATTACAACCTTCTGTCACTATCCCTTAGCCTATTGCAACCTTCAATCCATATCCCTTATCCATTTTTTATCTTGCTTATCCTATCCTTATCCTATCAGCGTCGATACACTCTTTTTCATCCCTTGATCTTGATCTGACATAAGGACATAAAATGCAAAAAATGGTTTCAAAAATCTCTTGACACATCCCTTCTGCCATTTCATTGCTTTGAATTGTCATATCCAGTCCCTTATCTCATTGCATGATAGCCCCTGGGAATTGAATTTTCTTTGTCTCCATAATAAATAGCCCCTATCTTCCCTATAACCACCAACATTTCAGCAAGCTTATTTATCCATTTGTCCTATTCCTTGCCTTGCTAGACATTGGGGACAAATTAATGCAAAAATATCTTGAAAAAAACAACTAAAAATCAAATAAAGTCCTAAAAAAACAACTAAAAATTTGCAAATTGTCCTGAAATAATTCAAAAAAATCTTGCAAAAATGTCTTGAAATAATCCAAAAACATCATAAAATGTCTTGAAAAAAGCACAAAAAAATAAAAAAAATTCACAACAACCTAAAAATTTGGAAAACATCAAAATCCAAAAACAATCATTTTCATTCTGTCAATAAATTGTCTCTTTTGTACATAGACAGACACTTGAGCGGACGTCTAACAGAAAACACAATAAACATTGCGCTTAGCAAATCATGCATTAACGGATGAACTTTTCAATCAACCAAGCATTCAAACTGGTCAACTTGTCTTATCAATCAAACAACATTAACATTATTAGTCCTTTTGTCAACATTATCATGGGTCTTATATAGGGTGTGGTATACTCAAAACCAGACTGAGTCCTGTCTTAGACGGGGTACTGCATTCCCTGAAACCAAACTGCATGATCGTCTTATCATCACAACTTTATCACTTTTGACAACAAAGAGAAGAATGTTTGTTTGACTTGTTTGAATTGCGAGTATTATCTTTTACTGATTTATCTTCAACCATGTTCCTCGATGATGTCAATGAGTATTTTAGAGTGGCCAGGATGGCTCACGGTCTCTTGGTTTTGTTTTTTGTTTGTAGAGTGTTTTGTAGCATTTTGGGGAAAGTATGTCTTGGGTGTCTGTGTTGGCATGTCCACATTGTGGTTGTCTCACATACCTCGACCTTTGACACATGTAATGTCTTAGGATGGTTGAACCATTCCTTGTCAGTGAGATGTCTATTTTACGCAAAGGGATTGCCTTATCGCCCTGGCCTTCATTGCCATGGTGAGATGCATCCATTTTGCCATATCAAATAAAGGTTCTCACCTACTATTTTCATTTGTGAAAGCAAGATTTCATCACACTAATCATTCTTCACTTCTCACTTGTATTTGTTCTGGCTAACATTTCTTCTATCCCATCAATCATTCTATCTATTCATCAAATCAATCATTATCATGCTATCTATTCTATTTGATCAATCGAGAATTTCTTCATTTGATATCAATCAACCCTTTTTCTACAATCAATTAACATTCTTCCCTTCTTACTAACATTTCTCTCTTTCATCATATTTTCTCTTTCATCTAACATTCTTCTCTTCGTTTGAGAGATCTTTCATTTCTTTCATACATAAACCATCTCTCGAGGGGGCATCTTACTTTCATCCCTTCGTCTACTGGGGCATGATTTTTCAAATTTTTCTTTGAAACAACTCTCAGAATCGCAGTGTCTCAAAGAGGGACAAAATGTAGACACCTAATTCTAGTCAAACCATTAATTTTCATCATGTGTCCTACGACAATAATAAATTAATTATTTTCCCCTTATTCTAATATTTCCTCTCAATAATTAAATAAATTCATTTTATTTGATTAACTAATTCTCAAATATATGATTAGTAAATTAATAAATTTAATTTATTAATTTATCATATTTATATTCCCATATGTACATAATTAATAAATTTTATTTATTAATTATCCCTTATTTATCTTTTCAACCTGCCAATTTGGAAAAATATGAGGATAATCAATTTATTTATTTATTAAATCCCCATATTATCTTCCTCGATTTGATTCCGGATTTCTTCCATTTTTTCTTTGTCTCCTAATGGAATCTGTACTATGTGTTTGATCCTAGCCTCTGATTCTTCCTATTTCCAAATTAATCTCGTCCATTGATTCTAAATCATCTTTTCTATAAATTGAGCTCTCATTGCTCATTTTTGACAACCACGCTTCGAGTATCCTTATGTTGTCCAATTTGCTATCATTTTGTCATCAATTTTCTTTCATTTGCACTTGCATTTGTAGGTGATATCCACATCAAATTTGAAGAAGTGAGAAGAACAATGGAGGTAAATGGAGGAGACATCTATGTTTTCGATGGTTTGCATTTTTTATGTTTATTTTCCATTCTTCTATTGATTGAATTAGGACTGGATTTCATTGCATTTTAGGTTTGTGGTTGCCTAATATTTATTCTTTGATTCTTTATTCCAATTTCCCAGTTACAATCATAATCAATGCTTCATAGAAATAAGGTAAATTATAGAAATGTATTGGAATGACAATATGAAAATGTATTAAAGTGACAAATAATGGAATAAATAGGACAATTTATAGGCTCATCACACATAATAAGTTAATTCCTAATATGGAAGACCATGGTGATGTATTTGTTATATGTTTTATAAGAAAAACATCCAAATGGAATGAAAAGCTACACCATGATATGGAAGACCACGATGACATTGTTACTACAAATACCCTATTAAAAATTAGACAATAATCTAAAGAAGAAACAAGATTTTTTATTCTAGCTAAAGATAAAGACAAATTTATGTTGACAATGATAGAATTTTTTATTTGGGAACAATATATCTCAATAAAAGCGTAAGGATTAAGAATGATATATCTTGATAATCTATAATTAAACAAGGCTTATAGTAAGGGCGAGAATAAAATTGGATGAATTTAGATGTGTGTTAGATTGCTTGGCAAGCTCCAATTAAATTTTTCTAATTTTCTACTATGTTTATATGGCTAAGAGAATTTGATTTGGATTGGACCTATGAAAATGAAAGTCTAAACATGCTCTAGCATGAGGGGTGAGGGTGATGGATGGATGAAATAATTAGGGAACTTAAGATGGAAATGATGGCTAGAACTCGTGATGGGAATATAAGGGATTCATGATGTGGTCTCCAAGGAACATGTTTCATGGGAAAGAGATGCCCCATTCTAATATTTTTCATTCACTTGTTATACAGAAACATTTTCTAAAGATGGTCCAACTTTATCCATTAACCATGACAATATATCTTAGTGTTTTATTGTGAATGATTAGACATATCAAGATGTGTCCCAAAATAGTTTCAAGATATTTTTCACTTCCATATAAGGTCAAAAGTAGGGAGGTATGATGGATGAGTATAATGGCATGGACCAAAAAATGTGATGGTTTTGTAGATATGATTCAAATGTGAATAATATAATGGTAGTGATGTGCTACTAGGGACTACAAAGGATGGATGGTACAAGTGAAAGAGACAACTTGCCCCCAAGTGTAGGGGATTCATAGATGACTAATTTTTCATAGTGTCAAAAATGGTTTCATCATGGTACTTTCCCAAGAGACCATAGGAATGGTTTTGACCTATGGACAAAAAAAATCTTCATTTCTATTATAAGATAATACTATTTTTTTAATAACTACATCATGTTGACTAATTTTGTTTTTATCATGCTCAATCTATGGTGTTGTAAATTTTGGTGAGGTCTAAGTTGGCTTATCCTAATGTAAAAATATTAATATGGTATCATCATAGCCTTATTTTGGATTAGGTAGTGAATTTTTAACTTTTGGATGTTTGATCACAAGATTGTGAAATTTTGGTTTTGGCTATTAGATTTTTGTTATGTCAAATTTATGATTTTAAAGATGCGTGAGATTTTAGATTTCATGTTTTGGGATTTAGGGACACACATAAATTTTATGTTATATCTTGTTGAATTTTTTCTTGGATATCTAGATTCCTTATACTTAGCATTGTTGGGATATTTATATTGGCAATTCAAATTTGGGGTTTGAGGGATCCAAAGGATTATGCATTCTTGAACTTGTGATGCTTGGCTTTTAGTGCATAGAGCTTTAGATTTATGCATTAGATGGACTTTGAATTTTTAATTTCTTTACATTTCAATTGCTATACTTAGGAACCCACATGGTTTTTTGGGATTTGAATTTATGGATGGTTTACATTTTAGATTTTGGGATGGATTTCCCAAGACATGTGGATGAATATAAATCATTTTCAATGGTCACATTGTTACATTCCAAAGGAATATAATTTTGAAGCCCCATGAATACCATGATAGATTCATCATTTTAGTATTTTTTGATTTATGTGTGATTATGTTAGTCCCAAGCAATGGGTTTGGGTGATGGAAGGTTAAGTTAGTGGTACAAATAATAAGACCAATGAAGGGGTTGGTGTAAACAAGCTCTTTATAAGAATGATGGAAATAAACTTCTTAAATGTTGGTGTCAGGTCCTAAAATTATTTCTCCACCTCCTAGAATAAAATCTCACTTTCGAGGTTAGGGTTGTCATCGTGAAGGTGAACTCTATGAGAGTGGGTTTCATCTCCTAGTACAAGGAAGCTTGTCCTCTAAGAGCTCAAACTAAAATAATTAAATATCTAGCATATAAAAAACTTGAGTAGCAAGTTGAGCATAATGCTAGAATTGTTTTTTGTTGCTCAACATCTTCACATATTGTATGTTGGTCCCAAATAAAATGTCAAACTTATTCATGCCAACATATACCACATTAAAAGTTGCATCTTTTTAATGAATTAAAAACTTTGTATTCAACTTTTCTTACCTCTTGCAAATGGCCTCCAACTCAAAGATGTCACATGTTGCACTATAGTAAGTATTAATTCTCTTTTCTTTTGTTTCATATATGCCTCTTACTTGATAGGTAGCCAATTCTAAATCACCCAAGGTATTTAAACATCTTCATACTTATGGGAAATATTCAAACCTAATATGAGAGCCCATAGTATAGAATGTTATTAGTGCAATGAAAATATAACTTAAAAGAAAAATTGAAACTTTTGTCACTAGGCCAAATCAAAACAACATAATTACATGTGTCACCCCTAAAACAAGTTCCATAAAAGAACATGGTCCACTATTTATTTCCATCCTTAATAGGGTCAAGGAAAGGAGTAGTACTATTTGTGTGGTGGTTTTGATCATAGAAATATTTGATTAATTGATCAATACTTGTCTCTAAACAAACTAATATGAATGGGAATGAAAACCTTGGCCTATGGATGCAAACTTAGATCTCAAATCTCCATGTAATATGATTGGAAAATGAATAAGGTTCAACTACAATCCTAATAGGAGAGTTGAACACTATGATTGATGTTCCTTCATTTCAATGGAATTGAGATTGTAAAGTGTGTGTGAATGAACTAGGTTAAATGGTATTAAAATGATGACTTTCAACAATAATAGTAAATTACAAAACTAAAGACCAATATAGTAAGATAGATCTGGAAATGAGACACAAAGAGGACCTTTAATTGTAATCTGGATTTGAAAGTGTTAGACATGATTGGAGGGAACCCTGGTCTTGAGGGTGTCCAAACTAACGGAAAGGAGCAAAAATGTAGTTAGGATGTCCTAGAGGCCTGTCTCCCAAAAAACTAGCCATTTTTTGTCAAAAACAAGTGTTGGGTGCCCTAGTCCTAGGGTTTTTATCGGTTCAAAATCTAGGATTGTCTGTCATTGTCTTCTCTGTACTCTTATAATATTGTATGTGGTTGGATATGAACCTACACACACAAAAATAGGGGAAATGGTTGTGTTGTATAGGAGCTTGCCTAGGTCAAACCCCATGTTGGTGTTCCCACCTCCACAATAGCCATAATGATATATAAAGAGTGCTTATCCTCAGAAGGAAAGTAATGGAAGTGTTGAAATTAAATGATTATACCATAGGTATGAAACTCTTTCATGAACTTTCACATAAAGGTGATGATGAAATGTTATTTAGACAAGTCCTACAAGTGTTAATGCAATAACATGATCAAAAAGTTTAATCAACATAAAATCATACTTGAATGTAGAATGTTGTAGCTTGTTGCTTCTTGAATGTTGTTGATTGAATTGGGTAGGAATTATTTCTCTTATAACTTCACTTTATGAATGATATAAGATGTGTTATTGATTAAGGCAAACACAGGTTTTGAAGGGACCCGAAACCCTTTACAAGAAAATTACATGTAATGTATCATTAAAGCCCAACAAAATAGAATAGACTAGAAAAAAAATAGGACTGATAGAAAAATAGGACAAACAGAGAGACACCCAACCCAACACCATCAAAAAGCCAATAGAAGAACACAACAACACCAGCAGAAGAAACAACACTAACCCAAGTTCTTTAAAGTTTCAACAACTTCAGCTTCAAGTCGATTCATCTTCTGGGCCACATCCTCCAACTCCAGGATATCGTGAGGTAGATTAGTAGTCTTCTTCTTCGTACTAGCCCTTGTTCTCTTGCTCAAACCCAAAGTATCCTCAGTACCCAGATCTTTATCCTGGTCCAGGTCAACAAAAACCCTCTCCTGATGAAGTTTTTCCAGCTTGGCCACCACAGTACTCATATTATCAGCTAAGGATTTAACAAATTTGTGACTATGCTCCATAATTTTGCATAGGGTGGTCTCATATTTATTAATCTTCTATTCCACTTCCCTAAACTTGTTATCATACCTATCCTTCATCTTTTTAATTGCTTCCACATTCTTGGATAAACAATCTACCATCATTTTCTTCTCATCTTCATTCCAGAGGACACAAACAGAGGTCCCTTAAGGCTTCTCCTTCACACCACCAGAATGCATGGGCTCAAAAGTAACCTACAATTTCCCCCCCCATATCCTCCTTTGCACGTAAGTATTCAATCTTAGAAGAAAGGGCTCTCTGTTTGAGGTTCACAAGGTTCATATAATGATATAAGATGTGTTTTATATAAGGTTTACAAGGTATTTTTTTAGTTTAGGTTGTCACAGAATGATCAAGTAAAAAAATTAAGACCAAAACTCAAATTGTGAAGGTCAACACTAACAATGGTTGCAATTTTGGAAAATTTTAGTCGGACAAGGTTGGAGGGTGCCCTAGTCCCACCCAAATGAGGCCTCCAAAAGGAATTCATGTGTGTTGAGTTTTGTGATGTTAAATTAGGTCCTAATTTGACTATTTGATGATAGTTAAATGGTAGGACTAATTACAAATATTTAAAGTAAAATAGGGCCCAAATATGCTTAAATGAACACACTAGAGTAGGGGCCGAAATAGAGTGTGAAATTGTAAAGGTATACGATTTACAACACTACACAAAACACCCCATTTGAAGCCTTATTAGGGTCCTTGATAGTCTGTATCATTTTATTTTCTTGTGTAACTTCACTTTCCTATTATATGGGGAATGGTTGTATCTGATAGATCCATTTGAATACTATTACAAATGGATTCCACCCACTTTGTAGATAACAACATACCTCACTTGGCAAGGCAATCAATACTAATATCCATCAAGAGATAATCTCCTAAGAATGAGTCAAGGTAGACCTCTACATCCTTCACAAACCAATAACAATCACCTCTTCGAAATTCATGGAAAAACACTTACCATAGGACTTGGACACTTGTAGGAAAAATTCATTTAAATAGTTTCGATGGGCATCACATTAATAGAGGTTCTATAATCTAAAAAAGTGTTATATACTAACCACCATTTATCAACAAAGAGGTGTAGAAGGGATTTTCATTTAACTAGATTTCTACCATAAAAGTTCTTATGTAAACCTCACACACATCTTGAGTATTGTTTTAACAATAGCATCAATAGATATATTGGTAGGTTGGTCAAGACCATTTGTGGTGGTAAAATAAGATAAAACCCCTTTCTTTATGCTCAAGGATCCCAAGTAGCTCACTTAAGAAAACATGTATTCTAACTTGAGAAACATGAATGAAGTTATAGTTAGGTAAAGGAGTCGAATGCATCACAAAAACATCAAGTGTGATAGGAATAAATGGAATAACTTGACCATAGGAAGAAAAATCCTTTCCTTATTTCACACACCATTTTTTTTTCCTTCATCGTGTTCTTTATGTGGTATTCTTGGAGATTGTTCTAGTATAGCACTTCATTTACCAACCTTTGGAGTCTTTACATTTCCTTTTGGTTTTGGAGATGTGCCTCCTATCAGCTATCGATTCTCTAATAAGCACTTTCTCCTTTCTGTTCGCAATTGACACTCATCCAGGTTATAGGTGTTGTCATTGATGGCAACACACTTCATGGGAGATCCGGCAATCAAGGTAACCGACATTCACTTCACTGACAATCAGGGAACCGATAAGCATGTAACCGACAAACTTAGAACCGATATTCTAGGGCCGACATAGGAGATTGATCTGGCAAGCATGGAAGCGGCAACTGTCATATTGTTTCATGTTTATATTTTGTTTGGGCTAACATGTGTCTTATCATTTTGTAATATGGTTGTAAGCTGAAGGCATAAGGAATTTGTGTTTATTCTTGTAAATGGGTATTTAAGTCAGTTTGGGTTAGGACATTTTGAGGATATGACAGATAAGAAAGGCGATAGATTATGTGATGGTATGTGAGCGAGATCTTGATCGATAGAATGTGAATGTAAAGATCTGTAATCGGTCTTGATTATTTGTCTAGAGGTTTGGGAAGTGATCTAAGTTACTGGTAAGGGAGGTTACTCTTGGCATTATAACAGATATTAAGAGATTGTTGGCATTTCAATTAGGATATTGAGAAGGTTGTTGATAATTATGGATATAACTGATTTAGGATGTTTACTGTCTTCACAATATTATTACAGTATAACCAGTATAGATAGTGCTTAAACTGGAACTCATCTAGCATAACAGATGCACATTCTGAGTGCAATTTTTGTTTGTAATCCAATACATTGGATTTGTAGTTAGTGAGGCTCCTTTTGTGATGAGCAGTGTGCTCTAGGCAGTGTGCCTTCCTGCATGTGCAAGCCCCTCTTGTAATATTTATTCAGTTGGCCAGTGGATAGATATTATGGGTCTCCAATCCCACTGTGGTTTTTCCTCTTTGAGTTTTTCCATGTATAAATAGTTGTGTTATGGTGTTGATTCATGTGGTTTCAATAAAATTACTTGTTGTTACTTTCTTTTATGTATACCAGTTAATAAGTGGATTTGTTAATAAGGTTAAAAATATTATACCCGACAGAACACTGATTCACCCCCCCCCTCTCAGTGTTCTTGGATTCCAACAATTGGTATCGGAGCTTGGTACCTCGGAATAATTCTAACAGCTTGAGGAAGATCCTGAATCTGAAATCCATGGAGATGAGTCTACATAAGGAACTTGAAGTAGCACTTGAAGACTATGATGCTAAAAGGTTGAAGAACTTGAAGCTGCAAGATGAGTTGAATTATGAAAAGGAATTCATCCTTACTCTACTAGAGAGGTTATCATCTGCTCAGGCGAAAAGGAAGGAACTTTAACAAAATCTAGATGATGAAGAGAAGAATGCCCTTAAGGAATTATGTCAGAAGCTGAGTCAAGAGAATAATGTCATGAAGAATGAAATGCAAGCTATGACCATGAGAATGCCAAGGAGATTGAAGATGCGAAGAAGAATGAAGGAAATATTTCTATATCTCTGAAAGACAGATCTGAGGAATGCATTAGGCTGGCACATTAGAATGATGTGTTGAGAACTGAGTTGGTGCAATCACAGAACAATGAGCAAGAGTTGGAAAGAATGGTGACAGTCCTAAGAACTTATATGGATGTTGCAAATGAATACAAAGAAAAGTTTAGGGTTAGTTCTGCAAGGCTTGATGAATTATTGAAGGATCAAAGAGACATTGGAGACACTAGAGGTCTTGGATTTGAGCATGCAAAAAGCTTCGGTACTGCAAATCAAGGGAATCTACCAAACAACCAGAATCTGAAATCACCAGTAAGGCAACCCAATGCACACAAATTTAATGGTAGATGCTTTGTTTGTAATAAGTTTGGTCATAGAGAAATTCAATGCAGGAATAGAGCAAATCATAATCATAATGTAGTTCTCGGGCAGTGTTCAAATTGTAAGAAGTATGGTCATAAGATAGAAGATTGTAGAATGAATGCAAGATGCCATGCATGTGGAAAGTTTGGACATATGGCTAATCAATGTAGGTCAAAGAATGGTCAAGGACTCAACAAGGCAATTCAAAAGAACAATGTTACTTTCTATGCATGCAAAAAAATAGAAAACAATGCTAAATATTGCAGAAGCAAGAATACACCGAAAGGGAATGACACATCCAATGAAAAGGGAAAGAAAAAGGATGAAATCCAAGAAGCTCATGCTAAACAGTGGGTTAGGAAATCTGATGATCAATCGACAGAGGAAAATTCCCTAGTTACTCAACCAACAGAGCAAAATGTTCCTGCACCAGCAGGAAACACATTTGGTAACTAAGGCATTAGCCTTAGGGGGAGGCAAATGAATGACATATTTTGCATTACCCTCGGTAGTGGTTTGAAAGCTTGTTTCAGATCTTGGTGAAGTCAGTTTGGAGGATAATCGACGCTTAGATAATGAATTTTGAATCTATGCTGACATGCATTAATGTTAATAAGGAATTAAGGTTTCACATATTAAAAAGGATAATTTTCTTCATTTCTGATCACGCAACACTCAGAGCGAAGCAGAGTGAGTTTAAGGCGATCAAGGCGATTAAGAGCATTTTCCAGTGATTTCTAGGATTTTTTGAGCGGATTTTCAAAGGTTTTCACCAGCTTAGGTTGAGAGGTATTTTCTCTGTTTTTCGAACTACTTTTCTGAAATCGTGATGGCTTCTGGATATGCTCCTGCTCCTGTAGATGTGGCTACCTCTGTTGTGGTGGACATCAAGGATCGTCCACGTTCGAAATTTAAACAATGCCCTCAAATTGCAAAGGTCGATGACTCAATTGATGCATTTTCTAGGGTTCCTAACGGAGTTCTTTATGTGGAATATGTGAGAGCATACATTCACTGTACTCTGGAGAATCTGAGATCATCGAAGATTAAATCAATGTACTTGTCCACTTTGTTGAACAAGGATGGATTGATAAAACTAGAATTTCAAATTATGAAGGATCGGGGTTTCACCGATATTTTGGAGACGCCTGAGTTTGAGGATGAAATGATTTGATATGTGTTGAGTTGAGTCCATGACGAGTTCATGTGGCTTGACCGACCCTACAAAATCACCAAGGAGGTGATTCGTGCTATCACCGATTTACCCCAAGTCAGACAGACACCGAGCAGGAGGAAGATTCTAAACAATGAAGTGAACAAGCTAACCAGTGCCACCTTTGACAATCGGTTGATGCAGATTAGCACTATCAGAGATAAAGATATTCAATTTGCAAGCATGGTAATCAGATACAAGGTAACTCAATCCAACCGATTAAACTTTGTTTCTAGTTCTTGTATTTACTATGCACACAAGATTGTAAAATAAAATGTGAAATATGATCTATGTCAGTGGATGTGCGATGAATTGATTTCAAATTTGGGAAAGATTAAGGGAAAAATGAAAGGTACATTCTGGTATGGGAATCTCATTGTATGTGTAGACACCTAAAATTGTTGGGAAAAATGGTGTCTCAACCTTGCATTTATATGAGGTTACTATTTATAGTAAGTTTTCATTTGAGCACGAAATAGTGCGAAACTCTCCCTGAAGGTTCTGGTTGGCTAGATAAGCATTCCGGTAAAGTTTTGTCGCAAGGTCACAGCTAGTTTTGAAGATATTAAAGTTTTCGTCTTGGAGGGGTGCAATAAAATGTTTAAACTTAATTTTGGGGACTTTAGAGGCTCCGAAACGCCCTAAAAAGTGGCCGTAACCGGCGAAGCGGGTTGCGAGGTGATAGAGCACTTCGCGAGCTTTCCGGTGCTTCAAACGGTTCGTCAATCGGACACCCGGTTCTCAAGTTATGGCCTCCGGAAGTTTGTACTCCTGAAATAGGAAAAATAATTTGTATCGAATACATAAATGAGCTGTAAAAGGGAGCGACACGTGTTGATGTGTGCTTTAACATGTCATAGAAGGGAGATAAGGTCGGCTACACCTTATTGGGTGGTTTTAGCCCATGGTTTTGTAATACCGTTTGACGGTTTCTTGTATTGTATCTCCTATTTATGAGGTGTGTGAGATAGAGGTTGTGTGTAAGAGTCTTATGGCTATTGAGTTGCCTCTGAATCTCTGATTAGTGCTACTCCTGCGAAGAGCTTGCTCTGCAAGTATTTTGTAATCTGTTTTTGATTGCTGAATAAAATATTGAGCTGCTTTTGGAGGGTGGGGTTTTTCTCCCGAAAGGGTTTTCCCCACGTAAATCACTGTGTTGTGGTATGAATGCTATTGTATCTATTTCTATTTTATGTAACTGTTGTAACAATCTGAAAAAGTTTTGCATTACCCTCCTCTCAAGGTTAGTGTAGGAAGTTGTTTCCGCTACTTAACTTCCTTACAAGTGGTATCAGAGCCTGATCACCTTTGGTTTCAATTGTGGGCAGTTGGGTTTTTTGAACTAATCCAGATTTGAGTGGGAGCTTGTGCAGAAGACACTTTTTGATCCTATTGCAGGAATATTCAGATGGCGAGTTCGTCAGGGAGAATAGAGGTGGAGAAATTTAATGGAAGTAATTTTGAGATGTGGAAGCTGAAGATGGAAGATCTGCTAATAGATCGAGATCTTTGGGATGCTGTTGATGCGAATGTCCAAAGGCCCTCAGATCCTACTGCGGCAGCTCAGTATGATGTTATGGACCGAAAAGCCAAGGGTCTAATCAGACTGTGCCTGGCAGACTCTGTTCTAATCAATGTCCATGAAGAGAACTCTGCAAAGAAGCTATGGACTAAGCTTGGTGAGATGTATCAAGTGAAATCTTTATTAAATCAAATTTTCTTAAGAAAGAAATTGTATTCCTTGAAGATGGAAGAGGGTGGACGAATTGCAGACCACCTAGAAGCATTCAATATGATTGTGGCTCAATTAGTATCCGTCGGTGTTAAGATGGACGAGGAGGAGAAATGTCAGATCTTGCTTTGTTCTTTGCCTGATTCGTGGGATTCTCTTGTTATGGCTATCGGTAGTACTTCTGTTGTTTTGAAATCTGAAGACGTGGTGGGTGCCCTACTCGGTGAAGAGATGCGAAGGAAGGTATCCATCAGTTCAAAGGAAGCCCTAACCGTTCGTGGAAGACCTAAGGAGAAAGGCAAGAAGAATGAGAAGCGCGGCAAGTCCAAATCCAAAGGGAGATCGAAATCTCCTGGAAAGTCCAAAGTCATTTGCTGGAATTGCGGTAAACCGGGTCACATCCGTAAGGACTGCAAAGAAGAAAAGAAGAAGAAAAAGAAAAAGTTCGATTCTGATTCTGAGTCCGACAAGGAAGATGGCGATGCATTTATTGCGGCTTTGGCGACTCATGCAGGTAATGATGCCTGGCTAATTGACTCAGGTGCATCTTTTCATATGACTTCCAATAGAGATTGGTTTTCTGAATATGAAGGATTTAATGGAGGTAAGGTGTACTTGGGTGATGATTCACATCTAGACATTGTTGGTCGAGGTAAGGTTAGAATCAGGTTTTCTGATGGTAGAATAAAAAGGATTAATGGTGTGCTGCATATCCCTGGATTAAAACGAAACCTGTTATCTGTGAGCAAACTGATAGATGCAGGTGTGCAGGTAGTCTTTTCTGAAGCAGGATGTAAGATGATTAAGGGTGCTATGGTAGTTGCTAGAGGTGTCAGGTTTGGCACTTTGTATAAGCTTGAAGCATACACTATTGAGTGTAATAGCACTTCTGTAAAGAGTAAATCTGCGGATACTTCACTGGAAGATTTGAAGGTTTCACCTTCAGCAGATGGAAATGGTTTTTGGGTACCTAAGGGTGCTCTTTCGTCTGAAGCAAAGTTACCTGCAGAAAAGACTATGTTATGGCACCAGAGGCTTGGCCACATTGGAGAAAAGGGTCTAAGGACCTTGAAAAATAAAAACCTTGTTGAAGGTTTGAATGACTGTAACCTTGACTTTGATTTCTGTGAGCATTGCATTTATGGAAAACAAAACCGCGTACAGTTTTACTCGAGTTCTCATAAAACTTGTGGTGTTTTGGATCTTATCCATTCTGATGTATTTGGTCCAGTAGATGTCTCTTCGATTGGAAAATCCACATATTATGTTTCATTTATTGATGATTTTAGTAGAAGGACATGGGTATATTTTCTAAAGAGTAAATCTGAAGTTTTTAGTCGTTTTAAAGAATTTAAAGCAATGGTTGAGTTGCAGACTGAAAAGAAAATAAAATGTTTGAGAACTGATAATGGCGGTGAGTTTTGCTCTAATGATTTTGATAGATTCTGTAAAGACTGTGGAATTAACAGGCAGAAGACAACTCCATATTCTCCACAGCAGAATGGAGTTGCAGAAAGAATGAACAGGACACTGATGGAAAAGGCTAGGAGTATGTTGAGTGGTGCTGGTCTTGAACAAAAGTTTTGGGCTAAAGCTGTTGCCACTGCTTGCTACCTGATTAACAGGTCTCCTACATCAGCTCTTGTTGATAAAACGCCTATGGAAGCATGGTCAGGTCACAAGCCTTCATTGAGACATCTTAGAGTTTTTGGTTGCGAGGCATATGCACATGTGCCAAAGGAGAAGCGAACAAAGTTGGAGAACAAGGCTGTGAAATGTATCTTCATCGGGTATAGTTATGGTGTGAAAGGATACAAGCTTTGGGACCCTGTTGCACAAAAGGTAATTCACAGTAGAAGTGTTATTTTTAGAGAAATTAAGTCTCCTTCTGTTACATTGCAGCCAGAACAGACTAAAAAAGAAGATGTGATTCAACTTCCTTCTACACCTGAAAGAGTTGAATCAAGACCCCTAGAAAGGCAAGAATTTGAGGAGAGCTCATCTAGCTCTGAATCTTCAGAAGAGGAGGAAGAACCTCCAACTCAGCTTGTTCGAAGGTCTACAAGACATAGACAACCACCTGAAAGGTATTCACCTGATGATTGGAGATGTATTTTTGCTCTGAATACTAGTATGGATGAACCGAAATCTGTAGAAGAGGCATTAGGTATGAATGATGTAGAATCCTGGAAGATTGCTATGGAGGAAGAAATGGCAGCTTTGAAAAAGAATGATACATGGGATCTTGTACCATTGCCTGAAGGACGAAAACCTGTTGGTTGTAAATGGGTGTTCAAGAAAAAGATTGGTTCAGATGGAAGCATTGAGAAGTATAAAGCAAGGTTGGTTGCAAAAGGCTACTCTCAGGTTGAGGGTGTTGATTACGGTGAGATATTTTCTCCTGTTGCAAAAATGACATCCATTAGATTTTTGCTTTCTATTGCTACTGCTTATGATTTAGAGGTTGAGCAAATGGATGTGAAAACTGCTTTCCTTCATGGTGATTTGGAGGAAGATATTTATATGACACAGCCGGAGCACTATGTGGTGAAAGGCAAAAGTAATTTGGTCTGTCAATTGAAGAAATCTTTGTATGGCCTCAAACAAAGTCCTAGGATGTGGTACCAGAAATTTGATACATATGTGTTGAGTTTGGGATTTCAACGTTCTAAATCAGATCACTGTGTTTATTATAAATCTTATGGTGATCATTTCTTATTCATTGCATTGTATGTTGATGATATGTTATTCATTGGTAAAGGGAAAGGTATGATTTCAGAACTGAAGTCTCAGCTCGCTGCTAAATTTGAAATGAAAGATCTTGGTGCAGCAAAGCACATTCTTGGGATGGAAATTAGAAGAGATAGGGTGAACAGAAAGCTATGGCTAGGCCAAAGTAAGTATGTGAATTCAGTGTTACAGAGGTTCAACATGCAGAATTGTAGACCATTGAGTGTTCCTTTTACAGTTGGAATGAAACTATCTGTTTCAGATTGTCCTACATCCCCATTGGAGATGGAAGACATGAGCAGAGTGCCTTACCAGAGTGCGGTTGGAAGCTTAATGTATGCTATGGTCTGTACTAGACCAGACATTGCCCAAGCAGTGGGAGTACTTTCTAGATATATGTCTAATCCTGGTAGAGTTCATTGGGATGCAGTCAAAAGAGTCTTTAGATATTTGAAGGGTACTTCAGAATATTCTTTGTGTTATCATGGTAATTCAGTTGGAGACATGACTTCCCTTGATATCCATGGTTATGTAGATTCAGATTGGGCAGGTGATATTGATAGCAGAAGATCCACCAGTGCTTATGTGTTTACTTTGTTTGGTGGTGCAATTAGTTGGATGAGTAAGCGACAGGCTGTGGTTGCTTTATCCACTACTGAAGCAGAGTATATGGCAGCTACTCATGCTTGTAAAGAGGCCATTTGGCTTAAGAGACTGTGTTCGGATATTGGAATAAAACAAGGTACAGTGACAGTTTACTGTGACAGTCAGAGTGCAATTAGCCTAGCTAAGAACCCGACATTTCATGCCCGGACCAAACATATTGATGTTCAGTATCATTTTGTTAGAGATATGGTCGAAGATGGTAGGGTGAAGCTGGTTAAGGTGGACACTTTGATGAATGTTGCAGATGCTTTAACTAAGGCTGTGAGCACAGAGAAGTTCAAATGGTGTTTAGAGTCTATGGGCCTTATGGCCCCTAGCAATTGATTCATTGTGTTGACATTCCCTTTCGCTCATGCAAGGTGTTCGACAAGTGGGAGATTTGTTGGGAAAAATGGTGTCTCAACCTTGCATTTATATGAGGTTACTATTTATAGTAAGTTTTCATTTGAGCACGAAATAGTGCGAAACTCTCCCTGAAGGTTCTGGTTGGCTAGATAAGCATTCCGGTAAAGTTTTGTCGCAAGGTCACAGCTAGTTTTGAAGATATTAAAGTTTTCGTCTTGGAGGGGTGCAATAAAATGTGTAAACTTAATTTTGGGGACTTTAGAGGCTCCGAAACGCCCTAAAAAGTGGCCGTAACCGGCGAAGCGGGTTACGAGGTGATAGAGCACTTCGCGAGCTTTCCGGTGCTTCAAACGGTTCGTCAATCGGACACCCGGTTCTCAAGTTATGGCCTCCGGAAGTTTGTACTCCTGAAATAGGAAAAATAATTTGTATCGAATACATAAATGAGCTGTAAAAGGGAGCGACACGTGTTGATGTGTGCTTTAACATGTCATAGAAGGGAGATAAGGTCGGCTACACCTTATTGGGTGGTTTTAGCCCATGGTTTTGTAATACCGTTTGACGGTTTCTTGTATTGTATCTCCTATTTATGAGGTGTGTGAGATAGAGGTTGTGTGTAAGAGTCTTATGGCTATTGAGTTGCCTCTGAATCTCTGATTAGTGCTACTCCTGCGAAGAGCTTGCTCTGCAAGTATTTTGTAATCTGTTTTTGATTGCTGAATAAAATATTGAGCTGCTTTTGGAGGGTGGGGTTTTTCTCCCGAAAGGGTTTTCCCCACGTAAATCACTGTGTTGTGGTATGAATGCTATTGTATCTATTTCTATTTTCTGTAACTGTTGTAACAATCTGAAAAAGTTTTGCATTACCCTCCTCTCAAGGTTAGTGTAGGAAGTTGTTTCCGCTACTTAACTTCCTTACAAAAATTGTCCAATCTAATTAAATAAATATCTTTGTTTATTTAATTATTTTAGCCTAATTCTTCTATTAATTAAATGAATCTTTATTTATTTAATTAATTCATTAACCTTTTCTACCCATGACACATGTCATTCATTTCTTAATTCCTACACCACCTACCCTCTCATTATTTTCTTATTACCTCTACCTACCCTCTAATCATAGCTGACCTCTTTTACACCTCTCAATCTTATCCCTTCATTTCATATAATGTCTTCTATATAAGGAGATGCTTCCTTCATTATCAAACCCTGACTAACTCACTATGCATTCAACCCCTAACTACGCTTTCAAACTTGCATATGCGATCCTACTTGCAACCACATTTCTGTTCTTTGTTGAGCTCTTGTGCACATATAAAATCTGAGAGCAAATATATCAAGCAAGATCAATGGAGATAGGAAGAATGGAGATTCAAACCCTATTGGACATGTGATGGTATAATCTTTGTGATTTCATTGGATTTGCATTGTCTTAGGTAATCTTCATATGTTATGGTGGATCTTTGTTGTTGTTAGACTAGGGTTTTGTGGTTGAATTCATTTAGTCTTTCAATATTGTTGAAGACAGTATCAGGAGCTCTCAAAGAAAAATTCAGATCTATTGGAGCATATTTTAATTTTCTATGAATTTTTTATGAATTTTCATAAAAAATTAATTTTGAGAGAAAATTGGCGAATTTTTTGGATTTTCTTACATTTTTGGAAATCTCTCATAATTATACAAAGGATCTGTTCTTTGTGATTTTAATTTTGATGCAAAATATTTCCTAAAAAATTGGATCTTTAAAAATTAGGGTTTTTTCCTTATTTTGATCAGATCTCACAAAGGGCTTCAAATTTTGGCATCAAATTTTTTGTGCAGGTCAGGAAAAGTATCCAAAGGATTCAATAAAAATTTAAGATTTTTTGGGTCAAATTTTCATTTTATATGAATTTTTTATGAGTTTTCATAAAAAATTAATGTTGAGAACAAATTAGCGATTTTTTTGGATTTTCTTACATTTTTGGAAATCTCTCAGAATTATACACAGGATCTATTCTTTTTTATTTTAAATTTGATGCAAAATCATTCCTCAGAAATCGGATCTTTGAAAATTAGGGTTTTGCATTATTTTACTCATATCTCACAAACTATTTGGATTTGTTGTAGAAATATTTTTATGCAGGTTTGGAAGATCATCAGGACTCTCCAATAAAAATTTCAGATTTTGTGGATCGATTTTTGCATTTTATATGAATTTTTTATGATTTTTCATAAAAAATTAATTTTTGGAGCAAATTAGCAAATTTTTTGGATTTTCTTACATTTCTTGAAATCTCTTAAAATTTTACAGGTTGTATTTTTTTATGATGAATCATATCTTTGAATTGGTCAACAAAATGCATTGTTGAAGGCCCCTATTTCACAAAGTCTTTTGGATCTAAAATTTACCTAACTTGTGTGCTTGCAGGAAGGGGTGATCATTTGAAACAATCCAAACTACTAACAAATCTTTGTTGCAGGACCTTGGCAATGGTTTTTGATCTTTCATTGTGTGCCTTTTTTTCATAGACTAGAAAACACTTCAATTGGTGCACTAAAATTGAACCATTGTCTTTTGTGTCTTGAGCAATAGGCTCTTTTTGTTTAATCTTTAGAGGGCCTGTCTCCCCGTGTGGTCATTAGGACTACTAGTGAGGAGAGAATGACCCAAGTGGTAGCAAAAGAAAATCCATCTTCTTCCAAACCACTGTAAATAACTGCATTCATGGTGAAAACTATGAATAACGTGTGTTGATTAGTTCATACCAACACTATGTCTCCCCATAAACCCGTTTGATCAAATTTATTTGATCATTTGTAGGGTTTAACCCCTACCGGTTGGGAGCCTTCTGTATTTATAGAGCTGAAAGTGTCGCATGTATGGCCACACGAGTGGATGCCCTTACTAGCACCTTTTTGTTTTAGAAGCCAAAATCCTTCTAGTTGTTGGGGCAGGAGGTTGGACCTCTGGTAGCGGCCCACACACATACGGTTCTTAGTAGAGATACAAAGTTCGCCACAGGGAGTTTTCATGGGGACTAATGCTTGGCTACCCTGAGAAGTGAGTGCCGAGGGTGGAGCCAGTGGGGTCAAGCATCTAAGTATCCGCTCTGAATAGCGTAGCCTTGGGGGAAACTCCATGTGGGATCAACAACTATTGTCCTGGCCAACCATAAGGATTGTGCTTGTCTTATTTTGAACGATCAAACATTCAAGACCAAACAACAAAACATTGTGTCTTTTGTGTCTTCAAGTGTATACAAAACATTATTGCATCAAACAACACACTTTTCTTAGAGTCATTTTGAGTCTAAACACTTGCAAACATTGAGTCTTCATCAACATTGTGTCCTCTTGTCACAGAAATACAGTCAAAAATTCAGATTGGTCACAACAAACAACTTCACAAATTGGAAAAATTTACAGTCTAACAAACAAGAGCAATCAGTTTCAGAATTCTTGAGCTTCCTAAGTTATTTCTCTAGATTTTCATCTAGCATTCAACCTATCTTTGGGTCTCACAAAGTCCATCATTTCTTTACACCTTACATTACATTCACATTTGTCTAAACCTAAGTCAAAATGTCACTTTCTTGTCCTCATCTTGCTTTGTCAACACACTACATACAACAACAGTTTGCTAAGTGGTCCCTCATCAAGGTCTATCACCTTTGGGTCTCATTTGGTCTTACTTAGAGTCAAGGTCAACTTACCTCATCAAGAGAAACTATCATCTCTTTGGAAGCCACACCTACTCTACTACATACATACTTGGTCTTACACTTTGGACATTGCAAGTAAACTTCAGATTCATTTACATTCCATCCAACTCTTGGTCTTCCATACTCTTTGCATTTTCATCTAGTCTCAAACATCTCGGTCAATACCTAGTTCATGGTTGAAACCCGTTTCCAAAAATCTAAGAGAGAAGCTAAAGAGGCTCAAGAGTCCGTAAACATGAGTGCCTATGAGTATGACAATGATGTCTTTTTCAATTCCGATCATACTACATTACCTGACATGGATGCCTATAGAAACATTCCAAATGTTGAAAACATTGACACTACAAACAACAATGATACACACAATGACAATATGGACAACATTTCAATACATTCAGCAGAAGTGGAAGACTCCATTATGGATCCCCATTTCAATCAATTGGTTGAGGAAATAATGAGGAGAGATAGACAATATTTCTTACAAGTGATGGCACAAAGTGGAGCCAAGATACCTCATGATTTTGACATGTCTCAAATAATGGAAAATTGACCTTTACAACAACCTCACTCCAACATGGATCAAAGGAGGCCTAATAGTGGAGGCAATAGAGGACCACATATGGTGCCTGAATCACCATCATCTTTGTTTCAAAAACTAGAGGTCCCTTACACACATGGTCAAGCATATGATACTCACCTTCGCAGACCATTATGGAAGTCCTATGCAAAAAAATATGCTCAATCACATACCAATGCTAAGGATCAACCACCAAAGCAATTGGATATTCAAAGGCATGCTCAAAATTTGGACACAAGGAAACCCCGTGTCAAATTTGGGGGAAACACACTAGAACAAACTCATGACATGCCTATAAAGTATGGTATACATGGACAAAGCAGATATTCCATTCCTCATCATGACTCTATACCAAGTGGTCCATATACGCAGCATCATTATAGACCTCCTCCATATGAACATGTGTATGATCAATATCATCCATATATGCAACATGCTCCTCCTCCAATTGGTGCCTCAAGCATGGGGTATGGTCCAAGAAGTCGATCTCCACGTAAGAGCAATTTGGAACAGCAAATCAAGGATTTACAAAAGAAAATGGAGGACATAAATACACCGAAGCCAACATACACAATAAGAGACATATGTCCTTATCCATTTGACAAGAGCATTCCAATGCCTCCTTTTCCTACACACTTTGTGACACCTAAGTTTGATAAGTATAGAGGAAAAGGGGATCCTAAGGCACACATAAAACAGTTTTTCACAGCTTGCATTGAGGTAGCTTCATAAGAGACATATTTGATGAGATTATTCTCACAAAGCCTAGGTGATCAAGCTATGGAATGGTTCTCCCAACTTCCACCTGGTATTAAGTCATGGGGTGACTTAGCAGAGGCATTTATTCAACATTTCTCCTACAACATAGAGACAGACATATCAGTCACTACTTTGTGCAACACCAAGCAAAGGGATGGAGAATCTTTTTCATCATTTTTACAAAGATGGAGAAATCTAGCCAGCAGATGCTCTTGTGAAATTCCACAAAAACAAATGGTAGAAATGTTCACCCAGAATGTTAACAAAGACATTGGCTATGATCTAAGGAAAGCTTGTTTGTCCACCTTCAAGGACGTCATTGAAAAAGGCTTAGCAACAGAAAAGGTCCTAATTGAACAAGGAGTCATTAAGATATTCAAGGAAAACAAAGATGAATTTAAAGGAAAAGATAAGCCAAGATTTTGGAATAAAAACAAGAACACAGTCAATGATGGTGTTGTTGATGCCAATACAATACGACCCAAAATCATTTTTTCTGGATCAAGCTCTAACAATCAAGTGAATACTCAAACAACTTCAAAGTCATGAAGGAAGTACACTCCATTGGGAGAGCCACTTGAGTCAATTTTCAAGAAGCTAGTGGCCAACAAGGTAATCACTATTCTAGATTTTCCTCCATATGAACCAAAGGTCAAACCAAATTGGTGGAATGACGATGAGTATTGCAAACTTTATAAGAGTAAGGGCCATAAAATAGGAAATTGTCATCGACTGAAGAACATCATACAAGATCTCATTGATAGAGGAGACATTGAGATTGAAGGACACTCCTCCAATCAAGAACATGAGATGTTTAAGGAACCATTCCCAAAGCATGACAAGGGAAAGTCTAAAGCCACAGATGACCAAACCAACTATACCAGAGCATCCTATAACTATGATTCAACTATCAATCACATTTCGATGGACAATTATGTCTCTACCATTATCATCAAGAACAAAATGCCTGAGACTTCTACCCAAAGACCCAAGATTGTCCTAAAAGGCATTGGATCTTCTTCTGAACCTACCTCTGAATGTAATGTCACAACTCGTCGAGGTAAATTCACTTTACAAGGTGCTCTAGCTAAAAACATCACTTCCTCATCAACCAAGCCTGAGTATGACCTTGTAGAACAGTTAGGGAAGACACCCACACTTATTTCCATCCTTGAGATTTTATGCATATCCCCCGCACATAAAGCTATTCTTGACAAAATCTTGAGAGACATTACTATCCCCATTGATCTAAACGTGGACCAGTTTCAAGCCATGGTGGGATACCTTTCCGTTCCACACTCCCTTACATTCACAGAAGTCGATGACGCCTCCGTAAGTCAACCACATAATGCACCTTTACACATTGAAGCCTTCCTACACAAACATCGAATAAAATGAGTTCTGATAGATGGAGGAGCAGGTCTGAACATTTGTACATTGAGCACTATTAAACAATTGGGATATTGTGAAAAAACTATGAATGCTACAAACAAAATTACCATCAAAGCATATGATGATGAAGAACGCTCATCCAAAGGCACAATCACCTTGCCCCTCAGAGTTGGACCAGTTACAAAATATGTGGTTTGTCAAGTCCTAGACCTTGATCTCACATACAACATATTATTGGGACGTCCATGGATTCATGAGATGAGCGCAGTACCCTCTACATATCATCGATGTATAAAGTTTCGGCACAATGGAGTTGAAGTGACCGTCAAAGTTGACCCAAATCCATTCATATATTGCAGCAATCTGTGACCTAGATCAGAAATAACAATACCAGTAAATTGAGAGGCTATTCCTTCATCGGCATATGTGGATCCAGAATGCTTGAAAGCTTTTACATCAAAACAAGCAGAGATCAAAGAAAAGTTCAAGATTAAAGACATGGGATGTGGTGAGTATATCTTTCATGTTGATCAACTCCCACTATCTCTTAAGACATTTAGTCAACAGGAACAGTCTATAAACAATTTGCAATGCCAAGGAATTGGGTATGAACCACCTAGTGTTGTGGCTACTAATTCTTAATGCAAATCTCCTCTAGTGGTGCAAGCACCTCTTGATATCAATACTCCTAAGAGTGGTTCCAATGAAGAATATATTGAGCGTATCGCCAACCCTCTTGAGAACTCACATAGCTTTACTATATCATACACTCATTCCATTTCCACTTTGCTCCTAGACTTGGATCAACAACAATTACAAAAGCCCTTACTCATTGAGGATCAAAAATCAACCTTTGAAAAGAAAAAACTAAAAGTCAAAACTAAAGAAAAGCCCTTCAGTCCAAATCAAAATCGAAAGCCATTGGACTATGCAAAAATCAAAGTCAAGGATAAAAATCCTATGAAAGAAAAGGAACAAGAGTTGATCTCCCCTAATATCAAAATAACTGGGGGCAAAAGTTCTACAATTTCAAGTAAAAAAGAACACTCGTTGATCCTAAGTCTCCATCATGCTATCCTACTTTCACTTCTTTTCACAGTCATAAGCCTTCATAACTCATCCACTTGTTCCGCGCATCCTTTCCCTTCTAGTGATACATCATGGACCTTTAATGGAGCTTCCTCGAAGGACTTTGTTATCAGAGATGCCCAAAATTCTTTGGGTGACACACATACGGGCCTACGTAGTTCACACACTAGAAATTCTATCTTAGTTCCTTTATCAAGGAAGACATTCACTCAAGCTACACATCATTCACTCAAGGAATGTTGTAGTTATAATCATAAGGTTAAGCCTCACACATTTGAGGTGGGTGCCTTGGTTCTCAGAGAAAATCCTAAAAATCAGCAAGACAAAGAGAAGAAGGGCAAGTTCGAACCAAACTGGCTTGGTCCTTACATCATCACAGCAGCATATGGATCTGGTGCATATCAACTCTTGACCACAGAGGGTGAACCTTTGGAGGATCTTATCAACAACATGCACCTTTGCAGGTTTTACACATAGCTCTTCAGAGTATCCTAATTCAAAAATACAAAAAAAATAAAAAAATTCAAAAATACAATTTTTTTTTTTTTTTGAAAAAATAAAAAAAGTAAAGAAAAACATTTCATCCAATAGTGAAAACCACTTTGGTGGCGCCCTGGGCAAGTACCATGGTGAAAATCGGGTCACCGATGCCATGTGTAGAGACATTTCTCCTCCCTCCTTCAGGATTCCATTTCATCATTTCACTTTGCACACACTCACATCCTATCCATTCATAATAAACTTACCCATTCCCATCATGGCTTGTTATTGATCTACCCAAGATTGGTTAGCCATTCATAATAAACATTCCTTTTCACCCCTTTCCATCCATAATAAATCAGCTCCTATCTATGGCTAAGGAAAATCCTACGTCTAGTAATGGGTGTGGAACTAAGCGCATCACATGTTTCAAGGAGTACAGTTTCTTCCAGTTTTCTTCAGTCTATCCACGCACAATCCGCAATAAAGAAACGCCTGCATCGCCAATCCGCAATAAAGTTTCATCTTCTCCGCAATAAAGTATCAGTTGCATGGATTCAGTCAGTTTCAAATGAGACACGATAGCAACAATGGGCTTCAAAAAAATCAAATCTTTCAACAGACTCAGGCAACATTATGGTTCAGTGCTATCTATCCTTTTTTGAAAGTAAACATTGTGACCATAATCAAATAGACTTATACAAGTGACAAGAGCCACTAAACTTGGGGACTATAGTGGATGTTGGTGTTGAGTCTTCGTTTTCTTTTGATTTTTATCTTGTTGGTGACATGTCTTTTATCTTTTCCAGGATGTCTCTGACTAGAGATTTTATCTCCAGGATGTCTTTGACTAGAAAGGCAAGGATGGGGTATCGTCACCTATTTTTCTTTGCTATCTGTGGATTGTCTCTTAGTAATGCTATGACTTGTCCAAGGATATGAGGACACTGAGAGTCTAGTATGAACTGGGGCATTCCTTGTTTGCAACTGTCTTATCTCCATGCAAAGAGGTACAATGACTTTCTAGGTCGAACATATGCCTTGATTGTCATAGCCTACTTGCCATAATAAAGCTCAATGATGATAACGCACAAGAAGCTCTTTCACTTTCATATCTTCTATCTTCCATCCCCCTTTCTTGTTTGACCTCCATCGTCCTTCTTGAGTCTGTGTAGCCTCCTATCACATGACTGAGTATAATGACACACCAAAAACATTTGCATTTAATGTAGTTACACCTGCATTACCACATATTAAGCATTTCATACATACATATAGGTATCACAATTGCATCACATCCTGCACACAACACATGTTAGCACATTTTACATTTTCATCATGTAAATAATTATTTGCATTATCATATTCATCTGCATTTCATACATTCACATTTGCATTTGCATAACATTTATAAAACATAAAAGATCAAAAATAGTGCATTACATCATGTACATATTTGCATCCATATCATAAATCACATAGAAACATACATCACATAGGTACACATGCATATAGCTGCTGCAAGGATGAATCATCTCATATATATATCAAAAATCATAAGTGTCATGATACAATGATGTCAAAATACATATGGCTACACAACCAACCCTCGTGTCACCCTATCCAGACAGAGGAACCCACTGATCACTCCTACCAGCACCATCGCTAGCGCCAATCCTGTCTGTGTCATGGTGTCCCATGCCACATGTCCTACCCTCTTCTCCAGTCCTGGATCCTAAAACACTTGTCTCAGTGCATCCCTATCTCCGTCTCGATCGTAAGGAACTAACTCCCCATCGATCGATATCCTCAATATACTGTATACATCCTCTAAGGTGACTATCATCTCACCCATCGGCAAATGGAAAGTACAAGTCTCTGAGTGCCATCTCTCAGCCAGCGCAGTCAGCAATCCCATGTTTGCCTAAAACTCGAGCACATATAGAATATATCGCAAACCCATAACCTCAATAGCATCCCTCTCATCAAGTGTCAGCTATGCTCGCAACCTCTGAGTCGATGGGAATCTCTCTCGTGACTCCAGCATAGGTAGGTACTCCTGCAGTCAAGCAAATCAATCATTTCAGTCATAGTGGCATTCCCTATTCATCACAAAATGCTACTCTTTATCCTAGTGCTTATATTTATCATATGGCGCTATTTATCCTAGTGACACTCACTGTTCATCACAAAGTGTTGCTATTTATCCTAGTGGTACTCCCTGTTCATCACAAAGTACTACGCGTTTTTGTACTCACTGTTCATCACAAAGTGCTGCTCTTTTTAGTACTCCCTATTCATCACAAAGTACTATGTCTTGGTACTCATTGTTCATCACAAAGTGCCTCGATCTATTATGGTCTTCCCAAGAGGACCTGCTTGAGTGTATCCTATCAACAACTTATCCAATCGACAACGTATGTTCATCACAAAACTGTCGATTTAGCCTTGAAGACATATTACCATACCTAGTGATGCCCTCCTAAATGGCACAAGATTAGCTTAAGATCAATCAACACAAAACACACAAGATGTTAGAGTTAATCAATCAAAAACTAAAACATGAAGGCATTCCAAAAGAGACACTAAAAGAGACATGCTAAATATATCTAATAAATAGAACAAATGATCATGAGACATCTCCAACTGCCTCTTAGCATGGCCTTAGCTTCTTCTCCCTTGTTCCTCTCCTCTCCAAGTTCCAAAATAGTGTAGCTCTCAACAGCTTTTTGCACTATGGATGCTTATGGAGG
Source organism: Cryptomeria japonica (assembly GCF_030272615.1). Classification (NCBI taxonomy): domain Eukaryota; kingdom Viridiplantae; phylum Streptophyta; class Pinopsida; order Cupressales; family Cupressaceae; genus Cryptomeria; species Cryptomeria japonica. The sequence goes on along the minus strand of NC_081405.1, from coordinate 123,658,404 downwards.
ATTGAGATTGTAGTATAGCTCCACATATGAAATGAAAAGCTATTTTAATGCTAAAATGATGTATTTTAACCAAAAAGACAAGATGTTAGATTGCTTATGCTAAAATGCTCTCTAAAATGTCTATAGCTTAGATGCATACAAGTTTTCAGGATCTGGATTATGAAGGAATGGGCTCTATTTATAGGAAAAATGGAGCAATGGATGGCCAGGATTAAATGGTTTAATCAAGGGTCAAGCTTGAAAGTTGGGAATCCATGTGCACAATTGGCACCAATAAAATAGTGACAAGTGTCAACATAGGATTGGGTTGAAAGAAGAGGTTGGAGGCATTAAAGGCCTGAGAAGACCTCATGGTTATCTAAAGGCTAAGGGTCAAGCCTAAATTAGGATTACCCACTGAATTAGGAGTTAATCCCAGGATAAACCTTTGTGCAAATGATTAAGAGATAATCATGGTCAAAGTATTAAATGCTTGATGTGACCTTTGTGGTTGGGTAGAGGTTGAGTCAAACAAATGTTTTAACCATGTGGGAGGGTTGAATTAACCATTAATGGTTATTGGAGACTTTGGGGAATTAAGTGGTTGAAAGTTGGAAGCCTTTAATGGTTTTCAAAGACTTTGGGGTTTTTGGTGGTTGAAGGTTGAAAACCTTCAATGGTTATCCAAGACTTTGGGCCATTTGAGAAGTGACTCCATTTTGCTTAGGAATGTGACAATATTTAGGAAATGGTTTAGGCTAATTAGGAAGGGTTTAGAAGAATCTAGAAGGGGATTAGATTTTGCAAGTGGATTTGGTGGGTGAGGGAAAATAGGATTTTATTGAAATAAAAATTCATTTATTTCAATAATGTGTGCAAGTTGCATTTGTAGGAAAATGCAAGTGGGGTGGGGATAATGATTTAAATAAATGTTTTATTTAATTTATTTAAAAGAGGAAAAGGGGGATTTAATTAAATAAATAGATTTTATTTATTTAATTGATTTGAATTGGATTTAATGAATTAATTAAAATAAATTGAATAATTTATTTAATTAATAGAAGAATGTTTGGAGATGAATTAATTAAATATTAATTTAATTAACTGGTGGCTAGTGGATTTTTAATCAAATAAATACGAAATATTCATTTAATTAAAATGGACAGATTTGTGTGACTACATTTGCCCCTCTTTGAGACGGTGCAGTTTATCGCATCGTTTCAAAGAAAGAAAAATTGGTGTGAAGAAATGCCCCATAAAATGTAAATTTAATGGGTGGTATGCCCCCTCGAGAGATGGGCCGAAAAATTTCAAAAAAATCGGGCGATCTCTCGAAAAAGAATGAGAAGTGGAGAGGAGGTAGAATAGAAGAAATTAGCAACAACAGTGAAAGAATGGGAGAAAATGGAGATAAAATGGAGAAACATCAAGCCAGTGAGTACCCTTAGGTCATGCAGGAGATACAGTGACAATGTGGTGGTTGTTCTTTCGAGTGATGCTATACAAGTGATCAAAATTGGTTGAACAATCTGGTGCAATCGGTTTAATTGCCCCGGTCAAGTCAAAGCATGACAGTTGATGCCAGTTGTTTGCTTGGACAAGATAAAGTCTGAGTAAGTGAAGCAAAGTGACCTGATGAGACTTAGGCAATTGATGCAATTGCCCGATGAAGTCAAGGTATATGAAACAAAAATACTCGTTGAGACTTAGACAATTGATGTAATTGTCCGATGTGATTGTGTTTGATTGGTTGATCAATTGATGGTGTGTGCGTGTGATGGATGGTTGTGGGGAATCATGGCAACCCCGTTGAGACTAGGTCATTGTGATAAATGCCTGATGTAGTCTAGGATTACCATAATCGATTACCTGTTGAGACCCAAAGATACTTGATCAGAGTGTCTGTTGATAGTCTAGGTGTGTGGGAGTCGATGTATCTATGTAGATAGAGTAACTTGCTTGGCTTATTGGATGACTTAGGATAGGAAACACAATCCCTCCTATTTAGAGATGGATGGTGATGAATGTGGCTTGATTGGGTTGATTGAGAAACGATGTAGGGTATATGATGCTGATTATCGAGATGGGGAGGGTGAGGGGGGATGGGTTCGATGTTAGATAGAAGAAATGGAGAACCTATGACTCATTCCTATGGAAGAAGAGGAAAATAGATTATGCATTGTTATGACTATGTATGCATGATATGCAGCTATTATGAATGTATGGATGGTTGGAATGCAACGAAATGCAGTATATATAGATGAGATGGAATGACGATCCATAGTGCTCTATTTTCATCATTGAGCTTTAAAATGTTGGAAGAGAATACAAGCATCTTGACATAATGATTCAAGATGACCTGAGTATTTCTTACATGGTTTTTATATAGCAAGTTAATACAAACGACTTGATATAAGGGTCAAGTCGACCAGAGTATTGCTTGCGGAACAGACAAGGATTATCTCCTTTCGTGCATGACTTGGATCGTCCTCCTTGATCTTAGACTGATCAGATCCTGAGACAAGCTCATACCGTACTAAGAAAATAAAACCTTTATCCAATTTGGAGGAAGAGGAACCAAAGGATGAGCATTGTACCTGCAACCAAACAGCATATTTACATAAAGAATAAAGAATATGGATCCTTGGTAATGGTTCATGCCCATATGGTCGAGGTATACGCTGTAGTCAGCAAGCCGTAGTGATCTATGACTGCATTTTGCATAAGATCACGTAGCTTGGTGAACTTCCCACGTAGACACCATTAGTACATGCCCCAGAACTTCATCGGAAATAATGCGCAAATGATACAAAACAATGCTGAAAGATTCCGATACAGATAAACAAATGATTGTACTCACTAATCAACCAAGTATTTGATAGCTTAACATAATTTTCTTGTCAAAGAAAACGTCATCTTGTCTTTGTTTTGGTAAGGAAGGATACATCCTTGGTTAAAGACAGGTTTGGATTGTTGATGTCGATTGTTTTGGTTTGATTGGTAAATGGTCATTGTGTGAGTAGTTTGTCAATGTTTGTTTTGCATCTGATCGGATGAATATGTACAAGGTGTTGTCATGTTTTTTGGATTTTGTGTAATAGTTTTTGAATGTTTTTGGATTTTGTGAGTCATTTTTGAATGTTTTTTTGGATTTTGTGAGTCATTTTTTTGAATGTTTTTTGGATTTTGTGAGTCATTTTTTGAATGTTTTTGGATTTTGTGAGTCATTTTTTGAATGTTTTTAGGATTTTGTGAGTCATTTTTTGAATGTTTTTAGATTTTGTGTTGAGACATTTTTGAATGTTTTTGGTATTTTCTGATGATTGCCTGAATGAAGAGCGTAATGATATATAAGACAATGTAGAATCCACTTCCATTACGAGGGTAAGGGTATTGCCCCCAGTTTGTAGACCTGACTATGAAAAGGTGGGATGCTAGACGCATGGAGTACTTTCTTAATTGCAGATCAAATAACAAGCCATGGTTGGGATGGATGGATGTATGTGTGCATGAATGTGATCGCAACAAGCTTTGAAAGATAATGGAGCTATTGCCTTTACGAGTGGCGCCTGTTTGCCAGGTTTTCACCATCGCACTTACCCAAGGTGCCACCGGAGTGGTTGTTCACCGTTTGGATGCATGATTTTTCTTTACTTTTTTGAATGTTTTTGTATTTTCTTCAGGACATTTTCTGAATGTTTTTGGTATTTTTCTGATATGTAGGGGAGCCTGATGCCTTGTACACCTTAGGTATAAAACCTTTTGAGGTGCATGCTATTGATTGGATCTGCGAGCGGTTCTCCTTCTGGTGTAGCCAACTGATATGCCCCGGACACGAATACAGCAGTGACAACATATGGGCCCAACCAGTTTGATTCAAACTTGCCTTGATGTTCTCTGTTTGGTTGGTTGCGAGGATTTTCTCGAAGAACAAGATCACCTACCTCAAATGTACGAGATCTAACTCGGTGATTGTAACTTCTACTCATGCGCTGCTGATAGGCTTTGAGGTGATTGTATGCAGCTTGTCTTTTCTCATCAAGTAACTCTAAGTCCTGAAGGCGTGAGACTCTGTATGCTTCATCATCGATGAGATTATGCAAGGAAACTCGTAATGATGGTATCTCAACTTCAATAGGTAAGATAGCTTCTGCACCATAGACCAATGAATAAGGAGTTGCACCTATAGGGGTTCGAATGCTAGTTCGATATGCCCATAATGCTGGATTCAATTGAACATGCCAATCACGGCCGGCATCATTGACTGTCTTCTTTAGGATTCTTAATATGTTTTTATTGGACGCTTCGGCCTGACCATTGCCTTGTGGGTAATAGGGAGTGGAAAAGCGGTGTTGGATATGAAATTTCTCACAAAGTTCATGGACATCCTGATTTTTGAAAGGGAGACCGTTATCTGTGACAATAGACATGGGTACACCATACCGGCAGATGATGTAATTGAGGATGAATGAGGCGATCTGCTTGCCGGTGACTTGGGTAAGTGGAACAGCTTCGATCCACTTGGTGAAATATTCGGTGGCGGTAATAATGAATTTATGGCCATTGGATGAAGATGGATGGATTTTACCCACAAGGTCAAGGCCCCATTGACAGAAAGGCCATGGCGTCGTGATTGGTTGCAGTTCCTGGGCCGGTGCATGTATCAAGTCGCCGTGAACTTGACATTTCTTGCATTTCCTGACAAAATAGTAGGAATCCTTTTCCATAGAGGGCCAATAGTATCCAGCTCGCATGATCTTCTTGGCTAGTGATGGACCACTTGAATGAGTCCCGCAAATTCCTTCATGTACTTCTTTCAAAGCCTTTGTTATCTCATCTTGTTCCAGACATCGAAGGAGAGTACCATCAAGACTACGTCGGTATAGGGTTTCGGCAATAATGGTATATCGAGTAGTTTGGCGAATGAAGGTTTTTCGTTGGTTATTCGATTGGTTGGGAGGAAGGGTGTGATCGCGGAGATAGGTGTAGAACTCACCGTACCATGGGGATTCAGAACCAACAAGGCAACATATCATTTCAGATTCGGGGATATCATAAGTGGGGATCCAAAGTTGTTCTACCAAGAACTCGTAGCGTGTTGAATTCTGTGGAAGATCTAGTAGAGATGCGATGGTAGCCATAGCGTCAGCAGCTCGATTCTGATCTCTTGGTATCTGCTCAAAAGTGATAGTAGTAAATGATGTCTTTAGATTGTCCACCATTTGCTTGTATGGCATGAGTTTATCATCTTTGGTCTGATACTCATCTGTTGCTTGTCGAATGACTAGTTGGGAATCGCCATATACTTGCAATTCTTTTAATTTCCATTGTATGGCTAATCTGAGTCCTGTGATCAAGGCCTCATACTCTGCTATGTTGTTTGTGCATGGAAATGTGAGCCTGTAAGACTTCGGGATGCTATCACCTTGAGGTGTGATAAACAGAATGTCTGCCCCCGAGCCGTGCCTAGTGTATGAACCATCAAAATATAGTTTCCATGGTTGTGCTTCTGTGATCATGAATATCTCTTCATCTGGAAAATTGGAAATGAGGGGATGATCGCCTATGAGTGGTGCATCGGCCAACTGATCTGCAATAACTTGACCTTTGATAGCTTTATGGTCCACGTACTCGATGTCAAATTCACTTAGAATCATCACCCATTTGGCTAAGCGACCTGTCAATGCTGCTTTGCTAAGTAAATACTTGAGTGGATCAATCTTTGCAATGAGTTGCACCTTGTGTGTTAATAGATAGTGCCTCAGTTTAGTGGCTGCTAAGATTACTGCTAGGCAAGCTCGCTCAATAGGTGTGTAATTGAGTTCATAGCCAATCAGTGTACGAGAGATGTAGTATATAGCACACTCTTTACCTTATGCATTATGTTGTGCCAGTAGCACACCCAGTGCTGTACTTGTTGCTGAGATATAAAGTAACAACGGTCTACTTGGATCTGGTGGCATCAGCAATGGTGGATTCATGAGATAGTCTTTAAGTGCCTGAAATGCTTGCTGGCATCTGTCATCCCACTGAAAGCGGATGTTCTTGTGTAGCAGGTGTGTGAATGGGTGACATTTATCAGCCAATTGTGCAATGAATCTGCGGATAGATTGAAGCCGTCCTTGTAGTGTTCTTAGCTGACTGATATTCTTTGGAGGTGGCATGTCCATGATAGCTTTTACCTTTGCTGGATCGACCTCAATGCCTTTGCTTGAGACAATGTATCCTAGAAGCTTCCCGGAGGTCACTCCAAAGACACATTTCTTTGGGTTGAGTCGAACATGATATTGTTCCAGTCTATCAAAGATTTGATCTAAGATATGAAGATGTCCTTCTCTTGTGAGTGATTTTGCTAGTAAATCATCCACATAATCTTCCATCATAGTATGCATCATGTCATGGAAGATGGTGGTCATTGCTCTTTGATAGGTTGCTCCTGCATTCTTTAGACCGAAAGGCATTACATTCCAGCAGTATGTGCCCCATGGACATGTGAAGGTTGTCTTATGTTGATCTTCGGGTGCGATCTTTATTTGATTGTATCCTGAAAAGCCATCCATGAGTGAAAGCATGGCATGTCCTGCTGTCAAATCTACTATGATCTCGATATTTGGTAGAGGGAAGTCATCCTTAGGACATGCCTTATTCAGATCTCTGAAGTCTGTACAAATGCGGATGCCCCCTTTTGGTTTGCCAACTGGTACAATGTTGGAGATCCATTCTGCATAATCAATTGGTCTAATGAAACCAACATCTAGGAGTTTCTTGAGTTCTGTTTTGACTAGCACGGCAATCTGAGGATGCATCTTACGAAGCTTCTGCTTGACAGGTTTGGCTCCTTTTGCTACTGTGAGATGATGCATGACTAAATTAGGATCAAGCCCAGGCATGTCTGCATATGACCATGCGAAGTTGATTTGAAGCTTCTGGAAGAACTCTATGAATTGAGGCTATTCCTCTGGAGTGAGAAGAGATGCCAGATGTATGATATGAGGGTTTTCAGGAGTCCCCACATTGTATTCATTGGTTTCCTCGATAAGAATCGTTGATCGTTCCTGTTGTGTACTAGCAGGGAGAATGTCAAACCCTTCATCCTCAGGCGCCTCAGAGAGGTTTTCACCGTTGGATACACTCTTTCTTTTTACTTTTGTTGGATCAAACAGTGCCACAGTGTGGTTTTCACTAGAAGATCCATGTTTTATTGTTATATTTTTGCAGCTGAAGGGTTTGGCATCCGCCCCGAAGTATGTTGCGCTATTAAGTTCAATGGCGAATCCAGCTTTGTGATCCCCGCTTGGTAGATTATCCCTTAATTCCAAAAAGTCAATGATAGCCTCATCGTTCTGGAAGAGGTCAAGACATGGGGGATTTGGTTGGTTCCATTCGATGAGTTCAGGGTGGATAATGGGCATTACTTCATCGATTAAGTTAAGTGCGGGAGATGTATCAGTGAGGGTTAAGACAGTGTGATGAAGGTCGTTGATGGTACTTTCCCTATCAGAATCAGGCGTAGGATGAGACGTAGGGTCTGTGGAAGATGTTTCCAGCTCAGGTACCCAAGTGGTCTTTATCTGTGCTTCTCCGTAAACAGGGATGTCTTTGTGGGGTGGAGGTGGTGATGTGTCTTCCTCATCTGAAGTGTTAAGTTGCACTGAATCAAATTCCCATTCATGTGAGTCGGTCTCTGAATCACTTTCCAGCATCCGATTGCTATACCATACTGGGATGTCTTTGGAGTTAAATACTGCAGGCGTGATTGGTTTATGTACTTTTGTGGTGATCGATGCTGCAGGAACCGTGATGGGGTTTAATGGATTTGTCATTGGAAGTATCGGCAGTGTTGATTCCGTGGCTTTTGCTGGAACTACTGGTGCCATAGATGCTGCTGCGGGTTCTGATACAGTTGTTCCTACAGATGGTGTTGCTGATGGGATTACTGGTTCGTTTGGTGGGATGTTTGGCACTGTAGATGGTTGTGGTGGGTTTGTGAGCCTCGATGGGGCAGTGGGGATATTGCTTGATGGTGCTTTGATTATGAAAGGTGTCCTCTTTACAGTAGGTGGGCAAAATGGTTTGCTAGGTTTTTCTTTAAATCTGAGTTTAGGAAGGATCTCTTTTTCAAAGCCTAGGCCTGTATTACCTTTGGGCTTGAACTCTGGCAACAGCGGTTCATGTCGTCCTTGTTTGCAGTATCCCAAAGCACTCTGACCATCATATCCCATTCTTTGCATAATGAGGAGGCCTTTGCCATACTGTTCCGTAGGAAGTGTAACTTGCGGTTTGTCATTGGTGATGGGATCTTTATAGATCCAGTCCGCTAGGTCCTCATCTTGTGTTTCTTCCTCTTGACTCTTTCCAAGGATGAAAGGCGTTAAGGCACATGCTGGCGTGATTAGTGGTTGCTGGAGCAACTGCTGTGGTTTACCATGTGTTCTAGGAGAAGTGGGCATTTGTCCCACACAAAAGAGCTGACTCAAGTTGTATTCTCCAGGACCTTCCTCTGCGACTTTCATCTTAAGCTTTTCTTGCTTGGGTATAGGAGTGTTTGAACTGGCAAGAGAGGCGGGATTTACATATGATGTGGAGGAAATGGCTTCCCTATTATTAGGAACAGTAATCTCTGGTTGATGGCTGATATTATGGCAAAACGCAAAGGGATTTGCATCGCCCAGGATTGTGATCTCTGCACCATTATGTGGGAACTTGATACATTGATGGTAGGTAGATGGAACGGCTTGCATGGCATGTATCCAAGGTCTCCCTAATAACAGATTATATGGCAGAGGAAGGTCCAGAACCTGACAAATTATGTGCTTTACTACGGGGCCCACTCGGATTGGTAGTACCACAGCTCCTTTGGATGAACGCTCTGCATCATCATAGGCCTTGATGGTGATCTTCTTGCGAGGATCCACTGATTCTATTGCATATCCCAACGCTTTGACCAACTGTAGTGTACAAATGTTTAGGCCTGCTCCATTATCGATCAAGACTCGCTTGATCCTGTGTTGGTTGACAAAGCCTTCGATGTGAAGTGAGGCGTTATGAGGTTGTTGGAACGAAGAGTTGTCACTTTCGGAAAAAGTGAGACAAGGTGAGGACTTTAGATTTCCAACCATGGCTTGAAATTGGTCTGTATTCAAGTTTGCAGGGACTGACGCCTCTTGGAGTGCTTGATCCAAGATAGTTTTATGAGATGGTGATAGGCGTAATAGCTCTAAAATGGATATGAGCGCAGGCGTTTTATCTAATTGTTCCACAAGATTGTACTGCTTTGGGATGGAGGTGGCGTTTTGTGGAGCTGCCTTGATGGTGACCTTGCCACGACGTGTAACAACATTGCAATTTGAGGTGGGATTTTTGAAGGTGATAGTTGCAATTTGTTCATTGGCATCATACAGGTGATTGACAGTGTAGTTATACGCAGCTTGCGTATAATCAGTGGTATCAGGACCTCGTCGGGACGTGGAAGGACCCCTTTGATCTTGTGATGGAAGTGGATTCTTGAACATCTGATGATCATTATTGGTTGTTTTCGGATCATGTCCTTCAATCTCAATTTCTCCTCGATCAATAAGATCTTGAATGAGATCTTTCAATCGGTGACAATTATTTGTCTTGTGTCCTCTTCCTTGATGGAATTCACAATGTTCAGTATCTCGCCACCATGCTGGTTTGACCTGAGGTTCATAGTTGGAGAGCTTAGGTAGAGTGATCAAATTCTGAGAAATGAGTTGTCGCATCACTGTTTCAATGGGTTCCCCTAAGGGAGTGTATGTGCGTTTTTGTTTTTGTGGACGGGGTCTTGGTTCATCATGAGATGTGATGCGACCTTGATTAGGAGGAACATTTGTGTTATTTTGAGGTGGAGGATTTTGTCCTGCAAATCGAACCACAGGTTGTGCATTTTGGACAGTTCGAGCATCCACAACTCCATCGTTGACGATATTCTTATTCTTGTTCCAGAAGTTCGGTTTATCACTATTGAAACGCGGGCGAGGACCATCTTTGGTTTCATTAAAGATTTTGATGAGTCCTTTTTTGATGAGTGCCCGCTCACATTTTATACCCTTGGTGATCATATCGTTAAAAGAATCGGTGTCTTTGACATCCAGGTGAAATTCCATTTCTTCGTTTAAGTTGGAAATGAAAATTTCCACTAGTTCTCATTCAGGTAACTGAAGAGAACGTCTGCTAGACATTTGACGCCATCGTTGCAGGAATACTGAGAATAATTCACCTGGTTTTTGTTTGGTGTTGCATAGATCAGCCATGGTGATGTCGCGTTCAATATTATAAGAGTAATGAGATAGGAACTTCTGGATGAGTTCCTCAAATGTTCTTATGCCACCTGGTAGTCGGGAAAACCATGATGTGGTTGTTCCTCCCAAGCTTTGGGGAAAAAGGCGCATTAAGTATGTGTCTTCATATGCGACTTCGAGACAAGCGGAATGAAATTCTCGGACATGATCGCGGGGATCTCCCTTTCCTCTATATTTTTCGAATTTTGGTGTTTCGAACCCGCGTGGAAAGGGTGGCATATAAAGATTCCTATCAAACGGATAGGGACAGATGTCGTTAAGTGAGAATTGATTGGTTTTAACACCACTATGAAGTTGTTGGGCGAGATTCTCAACTTGTTGCCGCAACATCTCCATTTCGTTTGGAGGAGGAGGTGGTGGGTTACCTCGAGGGATGTTATATCTGATGGGATCTCTACGCCTTTCTTCCTCATGGCGACTTTGTCTTTCTGATGCTTGTCTTAATTGGGCAAGATCAAAGTCTGAGGGGAGTTTGGCTCCTTCTTGAGCGAGTCTTAAAAAGTGAGCATCCGCATTGCTCCTTAGTATTTCATCGAATAATCTGTTAAAATGAGGGTTATGCTGAACCCTTTCGATTGTTGAAGGAGTGGGAGTACTTGGGTTTTCATCATTCCCATTTCCTCCTAGTGCTTCTTGAAATTCATTGAGGTTGTCCTCTTCTTCCTCAATTTCTATTTCTTGCTGCCTTGATCGCGATCGGGTTTGAGCCATTTTGTTTATAAGTTTGTTTTTGAAGTTGATTGAAGATGATGATGAGTTATTGATGAAAGATTGATGATTGGTGATTTGTATTGTATGGGGATCTCTAGCACTTTAAGGTAGATGTAACCGAAATTCCTTCGTCGAATTGCTTGCTTGTTTTGATGATTTTGGATGTGATAAGGTGTAGAGAAATCTGAGATGTGTTACAGATTTTGACTACCTAGCAATGAGAGGATTCACTCATGAACTAGTTTTAACCTGCGTAGATGTGTCTCTTAGGATGAGCTTATCCTAGATGTAGAAACAATCTAAAAGTGATGTGATGTGTTTGATTTCAAGTAATATCTAAAAAGGGATCTTGGGACAAGAACCTCTTAATGTTTTGAGAGTTTTGGGATGGATTGATGATGGAATGATAATGTATGAGTAAGATGATGGATGTTTTGTTTTCAACTTCAATAAAAACTTTGTGTCACAAATGGGACAAACTCTATCTCTTCCCTTTCGGGTGTTGGTGGCACTTCTCGAGCTGTGTTGTAGGTGATACAAATGTTTGGGAAGAATTTGGGGTTAATCTTTCCTCCTTGATTTTTGTGATAACTTAGAGCTCTATATTGCATAAAAGCTCTGCGGTTCAATGATTCTGAATCAAACTCGTTTGTTTTACTTTGAAGGTATAGACGCATGCGATGTAGAAAGACTCTATGTGAGACAAAGATTTGTCTATTGAGATAGAAGAATTTCCTCCTTTTGATTAAAGCCTTTGAGCTTAATGGTCTCTTTTTCAAGGTGATACTCTGATGACACTTATTCTTTCGTAAGATGTGAAGAATGGTCATAAATTTTTGACTTTTTGTTTATTTGCACTTTGTTTTTGGTATTTTTGGTTGTGTTGACAGATGTTGGATGAATACTTTGTTTTTGGGATTGATTTTCTGATTTTTCTTTGACAAGAAAACAAAGCAAGCACACAAACACAAGAATGTTGCCTAAAAGGCACAAATGAGTATGGGTCTAGATTAACCCAATCCTTGGACTTGTTTTTGACCCTTCCTTTTGATTTATTTTAAGGTGTAATTCCAAAGCCTGAAGTCGGCTCAATTTGCTCTAGGTCTGTAAAACGAACACACTTCAAACACTCTTTATCCCTATGGTCAAATGGCCAGTTGTGATAAATTTAGCCCACATCTTGATATTTCTTCGACTTTGGTACTACATACCTTATGAATCCCGCCGTGGCAGGTAAGGATGTGATATACTAAGTCTTGCACGAGCATAACAAATAGATGATCCCTATGATGGGGGAGTCACCACTTTTATCAAGCCACAAGTGACTTTTCAAAAAGCTATGTTTCTACTCAAGGAAATATGTATGGTGAGTATCTTGGGAGCAAAACCTTCTATGCTCTTGCACTAAATTATACCTCAAATATTTTCAATCAATAGAACAGGTGGGCTACTACTTAAAAGTGTTTAGTCATGTTCGATGGCTTTGGACATAAGTTCATTCTGCAGTGACTCACTTAAGAGCCTTGTAACTGGTGGTGGGGCCCATTTGTCCTTTCGGCCAGTTACACTGTAGAAACAGCTATACCCAAGGCTACAGCTTTCGCTCTCACCTGATTTCTATAGCGGCTCGAAGGATTTACCGCTCGAGGTCGTTCCCAAGAGTATCGATCCCTTGGCAGGCCTCTCTTAAAAAGATAAAATTTTGAGCGTTACTAACACTTTTCTCTTGCACCTAGGACCACGAGAGCCAAGGGAGAGGATAGTGTGTGTTAGAAGTAGGACCACTCGACTGACTTTTTGTGCACAAGCATGCCAAACACGTAAAACACTTGTTCCTTTTAATCCAGCATTTTGCAAATGTGATCTAACTATTTGGAGATGTTGCTCCAACAGTCATGGTGTTCGTTTTAACTTCAAAGGCAATGTGTTTTGTAATCTAGAATTTGAAATCCTGGTCAACTTAATGAAAAACACGATTGCATGAAGGAAAATTTGTTTTTGCCAAGAATGAAGACAAGTGGATTTGTGTATTTTATTTGCACCAAAAATTTGAAGTGTGGATTGTGATTTTTAAGTCCCAATTGATGCAAGAAATAAAGTTTGTTTGGTTGATTTTAAGCACCAAAACCAAAATGTATCCCTAACTAAAAAAAAACAATGAAACTATTTTTTTGTGTTTTTAAGTTCTTTTTAAGCACTAAATAAAAAAAAATTTGTGATTTTTTTGTTGTGTTGTTAACCTGCACAAAGAAAAGAAACAAGTTAAGAAAATTAATGCTCACAGGGGAGGGCTTCCACAAGCCTAATTTTTGATTTTTCGGTTACAAAGCGAATTGGACAACATTCTGTCGCAATAGCGCTATTCTGCTTTTTTTACAAAAGTGCTAATTAATACAATAGCGCTAGTCTGAGGTCGCAGAAGCGCTATTTTACACAGTAGCGCTGAAATAATAGAAAAATCCGGAAAGTCAAAAGCGCTAAAATAGTTTCAATAGCGCTATAACTGTGACAAAGGCGCCAGAATGGGATCAGTAGCGCTAAAAATTTTTCATTAGCGCTATTATATGGACAATAGCGCTAAAAGAAAATTTTGCAATAGCGCTAGAACGTGTTCAATAGCGCCGAAGCGCGACCTGTGTGGCAGTTTCAACAAGCAAAAATGTTAATTTTCAAAAACAACAATCAGAAGGTTGCGTGTTCGATTCACGTCGGGTTCACCAAATGATGCCCTCCTAAATGGCACAAGATTAGCTTAAGATCAATCAACACAAAACACACAAGATGTTAGAGTTAATCAATCAAAAACTAAAACATGAAGGCATTCCAAAAGAGACACTAAAAGAGACATGCTAAATATATCTAATAAATAGAACAAATGATCATGAGACATCTCCAACTGCCTCTTAGCATGGCCTTAGCTTCTTCTCCCTTGTTCCTCTCCTCTCCAAGTTCCAAAATAGTGTAGCTCTCAGCAGCTTTTTGCACTATGGATGCTTATGGAGGATTGAGATTGTAGTATAGCTCCACATATGAAATGAAAAGCTATTTTAATGCTAAAATGATGTATTTTAACCAAAAAGACAAGATGTTAGATTGCTTATGCTAAAATGCTCTCTAAAATGTCTATAGCTTAGATGCATACAAGTTTTCAGGATCTGGATTATGAAGGAATGGGCTCTATTTATAGGAAAAATGGAGCAATGGATGGCCAGGATTAAATGGTTTAATCAAGGGTCAAGCTTGAAAGTTGGGAATCCATGTGCACAATTGGCACCAATAAAATAGTGACAAGTGTCAACATAGGATTGGGTTGAAAGAAGAGGTTGGAGGCATTAAAGGCCTGAGAAGACCTCATGGTTATCTAAAGGCTAAGGGTCAAGCCTAAATTAGGATTACCCATTGAATTAGGAGTTAATCCCAGGATAAACCTTTGTGCAAATGATTAAGAGATAATCATGGTCAAAGTATTAAATGCTTGATGTGACCTTTGTGGTTGGGTAGAGGTTGAGTCAAACAAATGTTTTAACCATGTGGGAGGGTTGAATTAACCATTAATGGTTATTGGAGACTTTGGGGAATTAAGTGGTTGAAAGTTGGAAGCCTTTAATGGTTTTCAAAGACTTTGGGGTTTTTGGTGGTTGAAGGTTGAAAACCTTCAATGGTTATCCAAGACTTTGGGCCATTTGAGAAGTGACTCCATTTTGCTTAGGAATGTGACAATATTTAGGAAATGGTTTAGGCTAATTAGGAAGGGTTTAGAAGAATCTAGAAGGGGATTAGATTTTGCAAGTGGATTTGGTGGGTGAGGGAAAATAGGATTTTATTGAAATAAAAATTCATTTATTTCAATAATGTGTGCAAGTTGCATTTGTAGGAAAATGCAAGTGGGGTGGGGATAATGATTTAAATAAATGTTTTATTTAATTTATTTAAAAGAGGAAAAGGGGGATTTAATTAAATAAATAGATTTTATTTATTTAATTGATTTGAATTGGATTTAATGAATTAATTAAAATAAATTGAATAATTTATTTAATTAATAGAAGAATGTTTGGAGATGAATTAATTAAATATTAATTTAATTAACTGGTGGCTAGTGGATTTTTAATCAAATAAATACGAAATATTCATTTAATTAAAATGGACAGATTTGTGTGACTACACCTAGCATGCATTTATGACAACATTTATTACTACAAAGTACAAGGAGGTTTTACGATACTTATCGACTCTCCTGCATCTGCTGGCCTCTGAAATCGGCGAACGTGATCGAATCTATGCACCAATGCCATCGTTGTTGACTGCTGCTTCTCTATTCTCTCTCTGCACTCTGATCTCTTAGATGTGTGGATGATAATGAGGATGTTTTTCCCCTCGTGGTCTATCTTATAAACTACCCTAGCCCTAACCCTAACTCGGGTCTCCTGAGTCAGTCTTCATTATCCCATGACTCAGTCACTTTATCTGGTTAGTCCATTCTAGCCTTTCTTTCTTATCGAGAGATTGTCTGCGATCTTTTCAGACATTTTCATCCAATCTCTCAAGGGGGCATATCATTCCCATCTTGGGGAAACTTTGTATCAGTTCATCTAATCTTCTTTGAAACAACGCGACAAGCTGCATTGTCTCAAAGAGGGGCAAAATGTAGACACCTAAAATTGTCCAGTCTAATTAAATAAATATCTTTGTTTATTTAATTATTTTAGCCTAATTCTTCTATTAATTAAATGAATCTTTATTTATTTAATTAATTCATTAACCTTTTCTACCCATGACACATGTCATTCATCTCTTAATTCCTACACTACCTACCCTCTCATTATTTTCTTATTTCCTCTACCTACCCTCTAATCATAGCCGACCTCTTTTACACCTCTCAATCTTATCCCTTCATTTCATATAGTGTCTTCTATATAAGGAGATGCTTCCTTCATTATCAAACCCTGACTAACTCACTATGCATTCAACCCCCGACTACGCTTTCAAACTTGCATATGCGATCCTACTTGCAACCACATTTCCGTTCTTTGTTGAGCTCTTGTGCACATATAAAATCTGAGAGTAAATATATCAAGCAAGATCAATGGAGATAGGAAGAATGGAGATTCAAACCCTATTAGACATGTGATGGTATAATCTTTGTGATTTCATTGGATTTGCATTGTCTTAGGTAATCTTCATATGTTATGGTGGATCTTTGTTGTTGTTAGACTAGGGTTTTGTGGTTGAATTCATTTAGTCTTTCAATATTGTTGTTTCCATTTTCACCATAAACAGTATGTTTAATGCTTTTCTTTTTGAATGAGATATCGGGATCCGGTAAGAGGCAATGGGCCTTTGATATACCGATAGGAAATCAGATTAAGGATGTCTTGAGGAATTTGGGACAAGACAAAGACTCCATTATGTGGGTTTATTTCAAAGCATTTCAGAAAGCAATGAAGAAGAGGGAAAGGATAATTAAGCATATAGTTGACAAATACTCTACCAACATATGTTTCATGGTGAAGAAGGATGAAACTTTAATGGAGGTGGTGCAACCTAGAACTATATGGGTTACTGAAATGGGCTATGAGGCTGATGCACAGATCTTGGATATTTATGCCAAGATGCTTATAGATGCCCCGGTTGATGAGAAGGAGAAAAGTTTTGGTACTACAAAGTTGAAGGAATCTGAAGTGAAGATAGGTTTCAGTAAGAAGAAAAGGGAAGGACAAATAAAGAAGGTTGGACAGATTGTCCAAAAGATGTCTGAGATCAAACAAATCATTGGTTTGGCAGAGACATCTCCTCCAGTGGCTATACAGGCTTCTTCGGAAGCAAGAACCGGTAAGGGTATATCGAAGAGGAAGAAACCAAAGACCTTTATTGCTCCTATTGAATCTAGTTCTGAGACTGAGGATGAAACCCCAAAGATTCCTAAGATCTACATGAGGATTTAGAGGAAGAAGCTCGAGGAAGGGAAGCTGCAGAAATGAAAGTCACTCCTCTGGCAGCACAGAAGAAAATTTTGAAGGAGAGGAAGCCTACCGAGAAAATAAAACGGGCCAAGGAATCTGCTCCCACCCCCGGTAAGAAGAAAAAATAAGACCTAGATAAAACTCTTGAATCTAGTAAAAGTGTTAAGGTTATTGGTCCTCTTTTTGTTGCCGAATTAATTGATCAAATTACAAAAGATAGAATCTTGAGTAACATATAACATTATTATGGCGATATGGATGATAAAGAGAAAAAGAAACTAGAGGAATCAATTTTGTTGTACTTAGACATATATAAGAAATCTTTACTTGAGATTGAGAAGCAAATATCGACAGATTTGTATAATAAGTTAGATGCTAGGAGGTTATCTGCTCTTGAGGAAGACAAACATATAAAGGTTCAGGAATTATTAACTATTTGTGGTGCTATAACTGGAGATGAGATGCAACAATGTCTAGATTTTGCTAACAAAATAATTTTCCGTTGTGGACACCGGCATATAAGTCTTATGGTGGGCAGAGTAAAAGAGATAGTCAAGGAAACTCACGAGGCTTGGGTTAAATTCTTTGTTGATAAACTAGGTTTCTTTACATCACCGGATACACCGCCTAAGTCTAACATTCCAAACATCTCGATTGATGCTAAGGGTAAAGGTATACTAGGTGGAGATCCACCGGTTTTGGAACAAAAAATAACTGAGGACATTCCTCTGACAATAACACATGTACAGGATGTAGAAATCAACATACCAATAGAAGACAATCCTCCTCCGGTAATTGATGTTGATATAATTGAAATTCATGAGGTAGAGGTTGTAGAAATCACTGTACCAAGTGGCGAAGCCACCAGTGTTGAGGAGAAGATAAAGGATGTAGTTGAACAGAAGACAGGGGAGAAAGGTCAGGATGAAAAAACTGAAGTCAGGGTATCGACGCCTTCACCGGTTGTTGGTCCCTCATTGTTGGCACTTGACTCATCCAATCAAGAAGATTTTGGTAATTTTGGGAATAAGAATATTGAACAACTAAGCAGTTTTGAATTGATGTTTGTTGCCGCTCAGAAATTGAGGAAGGAAGGATCAGAGGATAAACAGGTTATTGAGCAGGTTATTCCAATTTTGCAGCAGCTTGCACCGAAATGCAAGATAGATCAGGTTGCAAGTTCATCTGGTAAGCTGAAAGGTTTGATTGAGGACATTGCAAAAGAGTATAAAACTCTTCAACAAGTGTCAAACCGACAATTGGTGGAAAGGTATAATACAACTAGAAAGGTCACATGTGATAATATGATCACATCCGACAAAGCTAAGATGACAGAAGAGATGACAAGGATTGATGAAGCTCCTCATCAATGTAGTCGCATATACTGGTCTTGCACTAACACAACAAGACTTACAGCATACCTGGATAATAAAGTTAAGGCAAATAAGGACAAGGTTGAACAACTTGTAGTCATTTTTTATGGTACGGAATCATTGATCAGCTCTATTGATGGTCAAATTTTGCTTTTAGAGTCAGAAATTTCAGCCCTAGAGAAGGAAAAGGACAAGTTAATCCAGCAGGGCAAAGAATTGAGAGGTTTGGTAAGTCCCCGACTTAATACTTTGTTACTTCATAAGTAGGAATGTATGGACTAGATGAATATGCCCACACTGGCAACCCTAATAGAAGAAGAATTGCATGCTTACATTTTGAATGGGTTTGTATCAATTTTGGGAACTCTAAAATCCGGCTGGGATACTTATTTGGTATTTTTGAAGGGTGCTTATCCAGATATTTTCAAGTACATTTAGATCCGGTATTCACAATTTTGCTTTGTACAAAAGTTCATTCATTTCTTCTTTTTTGCCCCGACCTTTGGCATTGTTGTTAAAGGGGGAGAGGTGGATTTGAAAAATGTTAAGGGGCATAAAAGTAATTTATAGCTCAGGGAGAGAAGCCTTTTGAGATCAATTCTGGAAGATCAGATTTTGGACAGGAACTGGTATAGCACTTCAACGATCTATTTTTCACATGAGTGTTGCCATCAATACCAAAGGGGGAGATTGTTGGCAATTGACACTCATCCAGGTTATAGGTGTTGTCATTGATGGCAACACACTTCATGGGAGATCTGACAATCAAGGTAACCAACATTCACTTCACCACCATTCAGGGAATCGACAGGCATGCAACCGACAAACTTGGAACCGGTATTCTAAGGCTGACATAGAAGATTGATCCGGCAAGCGTGGAAGCGGCAACGGTGATATTGTTTCATGTTTATATTTTTTTGGGGCCGACATGTGTCTTATCATTTTGTAATATGGTTGTAAGATGACATAAGGCATTTGTGTTTATTCATGTAAATGGGTATTTAAGTCAATCTGGGTTAGGTCATTTTGAGGATATGACAGATAAGAAAGGCGATAGGTTATGTGATGGCATGTGAGTGAGTCTTAATCGATAGAATGCGAATGTAAAGATCTGTAATCGGTCTTGATTATTTGTTTAGAGGTTTGGGAAGTGATCTAAGTTACCGATAAGGGAGGTTACAGTATAACCGATACAGACAGTGCTTAAACCGGAACTCATCCAGCATATCAGATGCACATTCTGAGTTCAGTTTTTGTTTGTAATATAGTACATTGGATCTATAGTCAGTGAGGCTCCTTTTGTGATGAGCAGTGTGCCTTCCTGCATGTCCAAGCCCCTCTTGTAATATTTATTCAGTTGGCTAGTGGATACATATTGTGGGTCTCCAATCCCACCATGTTTTTTCCT
Organism: Cryptomeria japonica; assembly: GCF_030272615.1. Lineage (NCBI taxonomy): Eukaryota > Viridiplantae > Streptophyta > Pinopsida > Cupressales > Cupressaceae > Cryptomeria > Cryptomeria japonica. Next base: position 123,638,651 of record NC_081405.1, on the reverse strand, counting down.
CTTTGAGGTTTTCCACGTATAAATCTATGTGTTATGGTGTTTATTCATGTGGTTGCATTAATATTACTTGTTGTTACTTTCTTTTATGCATACCGGTTAATAAGTGGATTTGTTAATAAGGTTAAAAATATTATATCTGGCAGAACACCGATTCAACCCCCCCCCCCCCCCCCCCCTCTCAATGTTCTTGGATTCCAACACTTTCATCTTCTTTCCTTGTGGCATTGCCACCTCCAATGTCAATGTTTTACTTATGTCTAAGTTTTCCTACTTGTGTAACTATGCATTATGTTTGATTATACCACACATTGTTTTAAGGTTCTATTTGTTTATTTTTCAATTGGTACTCACTCTACACTCACATAACTACTACAATAATAAGTTTTGGTACTTTCATTTGATGGTTTGTTTCTTTTATACTTTTTTTTTGCATAAATTATTTGAGATGTTGAAAATCATGCATAAACAACTCATATTAACTTGGACTACTATCACAAATTTATTGGAAAACTTCTTTATCACCATCTCGAGTTACATATTTGTCTTTGTCATCTTTTGGACTATATTTGAATGTTTCTAACTAACCAATATCATAATTATGATAATAATTAGACCACCTTCTCAATTGAAATGTTCACCTTCATTCACCATCTATATAAAATTATAAAAAATATAAAATATACACTTTTATCCCTTACACTTTACAAAAATTTATAAAGTAATTTAAAAAAATAAATATCTCTTTTTTAAATCCAATATACAAAGAATGAAGTGGCTAAACTATTTTTCCAATAAAACAATGATTTGTTTGTCTTTAATTTTAGTTAAATTATTTTTTCTATCAAAACAAATATTTGTTTGTCTTTAATATTAGATAAGCTATATTTTCATCGAAACAAAGATTTGTTCTCTTTAGTATTATTATAATTATTATTATTTTATGTTAAAATATCTCAAATTAGGAATAATTAAAGAACATAAAGTCATTTTTTCCTAGAACTCAAAAATATGATTAAAAAAATGCTATGGACAATTCCAGGCCTACACCATTAGGAATGATTTTAAATTTTATATAATAAAGAGGTATATTAACGACTCCACTAAAGTATAAACCCTAGATAATAGCTAAAGAATTCCATCTAATATATAGGCCGGCACATTTAATATATAGCTAAAAAATTGGTTTATTAAGTGGCCGGCACATTTAATATATTTTATGAAAATAAAACTTCAATCTACATGTTTAGATCAATGCCATTTGGAGGATATATATATATATATATATATATATGCCAATTTGTTTTTGGACTATGTGGTGTTTTATAAGTTATTTTTATTTTACTAATTTTAATTAAAAATATGTTAATAAGATTGTTGGTAATTATTTTTTTGTTGAGGGTTTATTTATAAATAAAAAGATCATAAAATTGAGTAGATGTCTTTATTTCATGAAAAAATTGAATTTATTTTTGGTGTTTTCAAAGGTAATTCAAGTATATTAGGTGTCAATTTTTTTAATTGTGTAATCATAAGAATATTTTTGTAAAAGGCGGTTCTCTCTTTCTAAACAATACACAATGAAGCATAAATTCTAACGTTTCTTGAGATCATAAAATTAGCTAAGTTTATAGGTTGTTTGTAGTTGAAGATTAAGAAGGTTCATAATAATTACTAGATGCAATAGAAAAGGGTCTTCTAGATAACTATTTGTAAAGCAATTTAGAAGTAAATCTAGAAGCAGGAACTTTCACTTCTCTTAACTTCTATTATTATTGTGTAGAGAGGACTATGTTATTGCAAACCACCTTGCTGGTGTTGGGTTAGATCAAATTTTGTTTACATATAAGGATAGTGAGGTTTGCAACGAATGGAGTATTTGCCATCTAATTATGCCAAAGTGAGTTCCATTTTTTCTTTCTTGATTATATATATATGTGTGTGTGTGTGTGTGTGTGTGGCCCAAACTTTTGGGCACAAACAGAATAATTTTTTTTTTTTTTAAATACTTAACCTAATACAACTAACCTAATTAAAATAATGCAAAACTAGTTTAGTCTTAACTATGTTTTGAGTGATTTCAATAACTACACCAATTTGACGAAAAACCATCTAAGTTTAAAGCACGATTATAATTCTCCAACAGAATTAAAATTATCTTCCATTAATAAATAATTAAACTTATTTAGCAAATAATCTCAACATTAATTGATAAGGGATATTAATAATCTCTTATAATTCTTTAATTACCTAGGGTCTAAATAAATTTACCCTAACTCTTAGCTTGATTAAACCTATTTAGCAAATTACCATTAATTATAATGTCTTATAAAATTAAAATCTAAAGGGGCATCTCGACTTACAATTAGGTCACTATTCTCCCAAGGGGTCCATCTCCAAAGGATCTAATTTTAATGCATTCAAAAATGTGCACTTAAATATAATAATTAAAAAGAAACATTAATAGTTCATAAAAATATATAGGAACAAAAAAGAACACATATAAATATATATGACTATAGGTACATATACACCTAGCATATATATATTTATATTTATAAGAAGGTTGCTAAGTCCTAATTTACAACCCAAAAGAAAACATTACATGATACTAAGTTGGGTGGGGAAAACCCTATTTCAAATTTTGAATGGGTATTTCCCCCCCCCCACTTATTTCTATCCTTTTTATCTTGTTTTCTTTATTTTTTATTTTTTAAAGAAGAGTCCTAACCCTAATCTCTTTTCTTTTACCTCACACATACTCTTTTTTTTTTTTATTCCTATTTGTATTTTGCCCTAACCCGAAAATAGGGTTAGGGCATGTGTGTGATAATTCTCCTTTTTTTTTGTGTGCGCTGTGTGTGTGTGTGATTTCCAATTTTTTTTTTGTGTGTGTGCAGGTGTGGGGAAGCGGCGGCACTTATTTTTTTATGCCACAGCAGGGGGGTTTGGAGTTTCGCGCAAGGCCGAGCCAAACGGTCCGCGGAGGAGGGAGGAGGGGAGCGGTACACCCGCAAGCTACGGATAGCTTCGCCCACAGCTGCGGCGCTCCTACAGACTGTGGACGTCGCCGCCCACAGCTGCAGTGACCTGCAGACTGTGGATGACGCCGCCCACAGTTGCGGCGCTCCCGCAGACTATGGACGTCGCCGCCCACAGCTGCGGTGACCCATAGACTGTGGACGTTGCCACCCACAGTCTCGGCCCTCTCTCTTTCTTCATTGCAATTTATTTTTTTTTTGAGGTTTTTTTTAATTTTTATTTAATAATTTCTATTTCCTTAAAATGTATGTTATATATATATATATATATATATATATATATATATATAGCCCTTTCTTTTTATAACTCATTTAGGCATTCTTATGAGTTTTCTTTTTAACTTAAAAAAAATACATACAGAGATTTTTCTAATATTACTTGTAGTATTTTAAAGAGAAAAATATCCCTTTTTTTATAAGGCTAGAAAATGTATGTTTTATATTCTGTTTTTGTTTTTTTTTAAAGTATTCTGAAACTAATATCTACAATGCATTCTAACAGCAAGCTTAAATATAATATTTTCTGGTAAACAAAATAAAACTAGAACTATATGCTAATCTTTTTTTCTATAAAATAAGCTACTACTATAGGATTTATTTTCTGCATTAAATGAAAGAATAAATGACAGATTTATTTTAATTGCAACAGCATAAATAAAACCAGAATCTAATGTATGAGCTTTCATATACCATTTCTATCTTGCATAAAGAATAAAATGAGCCTTTATTTGCAGAATAAATATAAATGCAACAACTTTATTTCTTTTTTTTGTAAATGAGGATTTTAATACAACTCATATATTTCATCTTCCCTTTGCAAAACTTAACCAAATAGAAGAAATACATTTTTTTAAGCAAATTAAAATACAAAGTAAATATTATTACAAATGGGTTTGAAACCCCAACTAGAATTTCCCTTCCATAGGACTATGAATAAATACATACACTTCTTTTCTTTTGGAAAATAAATACAACAATGGCTCTCTCTTTTTTGCTACAAAATAAAAACATTTTTTTTTTATTGAAACTTTTTCTGCAACTTAGAACAACAATTAATCTCTTCATCTTTTCTTTCCCATCCCAAGCAACCTGCAATAAAAATACAACTTGACCATGGAGAGCTCACCTCCCAGCCTAGGCTTACTAGAAGCCACCCTCGAGCTTGGAGAACCAAGCACTAGACGGGTCACAAACAAATAAACAAACACAACAAACAGAGGGCAAACACTCAACATGCATTTTCCCATCTCAAGCTACACTCTCACCACAACTTGTGATGAACTTTCCACGGGTGGAAGTGGACCAAATACCATTGGGGAGATTGCAAGCATATTACAACTCAAGCCACCTCATGGCAAAACAAAATACAACAAATTCATCTCCACACCCTTATGCCCCCCAAAGGCATAAAAGCCATATTCTCTCCCCTTATGACCCCCAAATGCATACACAAGGCTATGCAGCAAGGGTCACAAAGGACACCCTTGAGATCACTCTCCATAAGGAGAGCCTCTCACCCAAGGCTATCATACTTCTTCCACCCCAAGACCATCCTACTCTCCCAAGAGTAGGAGGCCTTGGACACTCCCAAAACAAGAACACATAACAAAAGAACAAGGAAAGGAAAATTTACATTCTCTTTTTTTTTTTTAAAACCTACAAAACAAATTACATATACACATCTTCTCATACAAGCATTTCTTTCTTTCAAAACAACATAAACAACATAACAAAAAGGAAGTGAAACTAACCTTAATCTGCCAATAGGTATGATAGACTTAGTTGGGGATGAGCAGCCCAAATCCACACAAACTCTTCACCAACACTTCACCAAGAATTCTATCCTACAACTATTTTCAAAAATTGCATAATCTCCAACAATGGAGAGTGGGTGATTACTCACTAAGTCCCTAATCCTTTCCTAAGAAGGTCTCTGTCACACTTCCCAACCCCTTGGGTAAGGTGAGAGTTCCCATTGGTTGTTCTTCCCAACCTCTTACATGTTGCTAAAACTAGAAAGGGAAAAGGTGAGAGAGGATGGGGAAGAGAGTTTGACACCAAAAGGGAAGGTTGTCTATCCTAGGAGGAACCTTCTAAGTTGAATTTTCGCTCACCTTGGGAAAACCACTTTTTGAGGTGACTAAACAGTCACATGGGAGTAGTCACGTGTTTAAAAATATCCCTAACCCATAGGTATACCCTTTGGACCTTTGGAAAAGCCCTAAAACTGACCCTAGGAGTCCATTTGACCCCTTAGAAACCCAACTGAAGTTAACCTACGAGTCAAACCTGAGTTGACCACTCCCAAGACTCCCTACCCAAGGCAAATTTGGGACCACACTCATGTGTTTGAATGGCTTTGGTAGAAACAAAACTCCCTCCAAGAGACAAGTCAAAATCAATGACACTAATCAGCACATGTGTCAAGTGACACAATAAAATACAATATAAAAATCACACATAGAATTTGTCTCTTGCAGGATTACACATATACATAAAATCAATTTAACACTCATGCATCATTTACTTTCACAAATAAAATACAATACAAACGGGGTGTTGTCTCTCCAAATAGACAACCCCTGGCTTAACAAACGTACATAGGTCTAGGTTTGGTTCTCCATATTATTTCCATGGTCACATGGATAATTTTCCTGTGCATCTCAATTAACACATTAGTAATTCCAAATAATCACAATTATATATATAATTAAACACATGGATTTCATTGCACATCAAACACTCATACATTTGACAATAATAATTCAATATCCCATTCATTTAAATTCGATTCCACATAAGCAATTATCATACTCCTCAAAATTGAACCATTCATATAATAAGCATCCTATTTCTATCATCGAAATGAAGTCCTGCAAATCTAATAATGACATACATCATTTCAAATTAATTCTATTCTAGCAACATATAAAGTTTCATAATCATAATGCATAAAATGAAGCATCAATATACATCAATGTGATCCAAATCATGGAATCATATAGGTTCTAAATCCATAATGCATAAAATAAAGCATCCATAATAGTCTCAATATGAAAATAACAGAAAATGTCAGGATGAGTCGGGGTAGGGCCTCACTATATATATATATATATATATATATATATATATGAATATGAATATGTGGAATGTTATCTAACAAGGTTACTCAAAGGTGCTATATATTTATTTGTGTGTTTCAACTTGATGTATCACATAGTTTAATTATTTTCTTGCATGTGAGGTGTTGTTCAAATGGTTAAAAAATGGGCTCACTAGGATTTTGGTGATCCAATAGCAATTTAGGAGCACTTGGATGACATCTGAACAACTAAAAAATGGAAAATATCAAAAACCCATTTTTCAGCATTTTCTACATTTTACTAAATTGTATTTTCGAAGGCCTTCAGAGTGGAAGTTGGCCTCAAAATTGTTGTTCGTCCTTTAAATTGAATTGCTAAAATTTTGTTTATGGGACTAAAACTAGATATCGTGGAGATCTTTTTTATGGTGAAAATGGATATAGATTTCATCCATCGGACTAAAATTTATGATCCTACCAAGTTGGGGTAGTCAATTACACTTTTTTTAAATCAGTTTTGTTAGCTATTTCTTTGCATCTAATTTTTCATTTTAAATTCTAAAGGATGCGATGATTGTTGATGTTCTTACAAATGCATATGTTTTGTTTGAAATCAACTAAAGATGACTTTTAGAAGGCATGTATCTCATTTCCAAGTCTATCATATTGTACATTCATATTCTTACAATACCACAAGTTTTTCATGCGACATGTATTGTTATCTGAGTTCTCATATACATTCTAGTCATTTGGGTATTGATGTTTGGGGTTCATATATTTTTTAAAGTTCAAGTGGATGCATATTCTTGTTGTTACTGGCATCAATAAGATGAAGCGTGAAAGGGCTAGTCATGATGCTCCACACGTGAGAGTCATTTTGGATCTAACTTAAGCATACATTCAATAATAATAGCTTTATTTTCTTTAAAAAGTTTAAAGAGGTAATTTACAATATGTAATATGTGTTGAAGGATAGGGTGTTGTACACCCTGCACAAAAATAAAATAATATAACTATATAAAATAAGTATTCATTTGTGGTGCATCTTTAGAAATGTGTTCAGCCACATTAAATATTTATTTGGGTCCACTTCTAAAGTTGAATGTAACATTGATTAGATATTTTATATGTGGGTTGTACATGGAAAAAAAATCAATATTGACAAACTTAGTACCAAAACTAAATGTTGTGGTCAAATGTTTTATGCTGAATGGTTTTCAGGCACATGGTTTTACCCTACTACTTGGTTATTTTCTTTGATCTTGATTCTCTAAAATCAATAAATTTTTAGTGGTTGAGGTTGGCTAGTTGGTGGGTTGGTTGTTGGGCTTCATTGTCATTGTCCTCATCATCATCGTCATTGTATTCAGATCTCCAGGATGTGTGGATACATGATTGAAACATGGACAATACAATGGAGGAGCTTGATTTTTTATAAATATTCGTGGAGACTCTATAAGTATATTATATTTTTTTATTATTGAATGATACATTAAGTGTGGATACTTTTGAAGGCTAGGTTTCTCCTCTTAAGGTTTTTCTTAGGGAATATTTTATGTTATCTTTTGGTGAGTGTTTTATATTTGCATTACAATTATTCTATAAGCTCGTGTGCATCTCTCATGGGGTTATGTAGGAAATGGTTTAGTCAAATATTAATATTTTCCTAACAAGTGGTATCAAAGACATGGTTGTAATTCAAGGAGGTGAGAGATCCCTATTTTGGTTCGATTCTTGAATGAGAAAATATTATACAAAGTAGAAGTCATGATAATTTTGGAGATAGTTTAGACATTTCAAGGTATGTGATATGTTGTGTAGTTTGAGATATGAAGATTTAGGGTTTGTGGGTTTACATATATGTGATTATAATTTTCTAGATTTTGGGTTTGAAAATGTGTTGTGTAAAGTCCGAGGGGTTGTGTTCTATTGGTTAAAGCATTGAGTTCTCATTGTGGAGATCAAATTTCAAAGTTGTGACTCTTAGTCTTCCACAGTTAGCTTCTACGTGGTTTCTAATAAGTGGAGTCTAATTTGTGGTTGTTGGTCTTCCATAGGTTGGTTCTAGTGTGATTGCTTGAAATGAGCTAATGGTGGTTTCTAATAAGTGGATTCTAATTTGTGACTCTTGGTCTTCCATAGGTTGATTCTAATGTGGTTGCTCGAAATGAGCTAGTATTAGTGTCATGGTTGTGGTTGCTCGAGATGAGAAAATATTAGTGTCATAAAATGGTCTCAATTTGATGCTCGTATGAGAAAATTATTTGTAAATGATCTCGAATATAAAAAAAATATGTTGTATAAAGGGTTTTTTTTTGTGTTCACCAAATAGGTTTTATAGGAGAATTTTATAAATGACCTCCCTAGGACAAAATGGACCTTGTCATTAAATCTAGGAGGCCTAAGAGATGAAAAATAACATAAAATTTAACCATTTTTAACACCAAGATATAAATTAAAAAATTCCCCTTTCCCCTTCTCAATGATATGGTTGTATAGTTGCATGGTCAACAAAATTTTAAAATAAAATTAAAAATTGTGGAGAAAAAAATTAATTGAAAACTCAAAATTAAAAAATATGATAACAAGGGTCCTTAGACACTCCATACCCTACACAAGCAATACTTGTTACATAGTCAAATATCAATAAATAATCAATATAGGGCTATCAACACCATTAGTAGATTGATTGGCTCTTGGTTAATGGGTATTGGCCTAGTGATATTTGGACCCTAATCTTTAACCCTCACTTAGATGGGATTAATATTTCAACCCCTACAACCTTTTGAAAACTAATGAATTTAAATATATTAAAAACCAAATCAAGTATTTCATTAGAATCTCCACCATCCTACCACATTGTGCATCACCATCACTCCACCCACTGCTATTAGTTGATGTTAATCATATGACATAGTACATTGGCCCCCCTAATTCTAATAGAACATTTTTCTTCTATGGTAAATACCTTTCACCCATAGTATCAAAATTTTAAATTCTTATAGTCATTGAAAATTACTCTCTAAGAACTATGCAATGGTATAGTTTTGATCTGTAACTTTTAATAATTGCATTATAATTTGGTCATATGAAGTGAGAAATTACTCTAGAATGGTTATCAACTCACAACCTTTACATACAAAAACAAAAAAAAAATATTGGATAGGTGATGGAGAGTATTTGTACTATACTACATATTAGATCAAGCAGTTTTTCACTTGGATGAGTAGAGAGAGGATTGTACTTGTTTGGCCACTTGTAGGAGCTCAATATTCAAGGTGTTTACATGAAAATATAGACAAATTAGAAGGAAAAAACTTGAGAGTGTTCATGTTTTTATAAGACCTATGTGATGGTATATTTGGTTATCAGATTTGGTGCTTTCTAGTATAGGTTAACAAGTGTTTTTAGATTTTGGACTTTGATGCTGACAAGTACATAGGTTCTTCTATTTTGAGGTCATGGTTGATATGTATGTGAGACTTGGAGTCTTTATTTGATGAGAGTGATGATTATAGTGTCCCAAATTTCCATGTGTACTTGAGCATTGGCATGACATGATCATGTATGTATATGATAGGTGGTGGTGTGGATCAATTTTAGGATGTTGTTCTAATCTCTTGTATTCTTGTTTAGTTCCTTACTATGGTGTTAAATTATGGATTTTCTTGGTTAATAATATATATAGGTGATCTAATGTTTGACTGTTGAAATCTACTAGTTATCTTCTTGGTTATTTCAATTTGTAGGTTACTAATGAGATGGTGAGTTTTCATGTTACATTGATTAAGGATCTATGAGATATTTAATTGTGTGGGTTGTCCACCCATTTGGATGTAGTGAGATGGCTCAAATGCATATTTTTTTATATCCATGTCTTTTCAATGTTGATGTAGATTAAGTTAGTTGGCCTTGTCTATGGTTATTTATGCATTAATATATTGCATTGAGATGAGAAGATGGATGAATAGAGTGTCCAGATAGTTGGTTATTGGTACTTGTAGCATATCGGTTGTCATGATGTCATGGATAGATTGGTTACACATTTTGGTGTGATATTTTGATGGTGTTTGTATCTTCTTGGCTTAGAGATATTGATTCTACTTTATTCTCTAGAGTGACCAATATTGTAGAAGTGGTGTGGACCATAAGTGATCTCCATTTAGGATATGGTTATCATGATTCCATGAAGATATTGATGTCATTTACTAGTGAGATAATTTTACAATGATGTGGATTCATCATTCAATATCTAGTGCATGCAAAAAAATCAAAAAAATATTTTTCTTGTAATATCTTTTTAATTCAAACTTCATCTGATTGTTATAGTTTCCTTTTGACATCAACTTTTGTCTATTTTTTTGTTATTTTCAAAAAATAAACTATGCCCTTTTCAAGAAGACACTTTTCTGTAGTGCACCATATAATTTTCAAAAAATATTATGTTTTCTTTAATATCTAATCAACCTCATCTTTGATTGTGTGTGTGTGTGTGTGTGTGTGTGTGTGTGTGTGTGTGTGTGTGTGTGTGTGTGTGTGTGTGTGTGTGTGTGAACTTATTGTGAACCAAAACCTCTTAAGGTGCAAAAGAAAACCATTTGAAAAAAAATTAATAACATTTAGCTCTAGTAGGAACCACACCTTTGTAAGTTGCAAGGAAACTCCACAAAATTTGATTTACATTAGGTGTATTATGCTCTGTGATGTCTCTCTTTATGATTTATTGTGCACTCCCCTTTAGACATACCAAAAACCACTTTTCCTAGCCTAGTTTAGACATGTGTGTTTTGATGATTTAAATATTTTTAAAATTACTAGGTACATGTGGGATCAGGTAGTAGGTACATGTGATAGAGTTTTTATTGAATCCAGTACTTGTGATGAATTCAAGGAGGATGACATTGTTTGGCATATCTATTCTAAGGGTGGGGTGTCTCAATTCTTGGAGAGCCTTAATGGGTATGACAAAATTTTGTTGATTCGATTTTCTAGATCTTGGGATAGCCAGAAGGTGCAATTTCAAGGAATATCGTTTGAAATTAACAAAGAGCTCATTGAGAATGATAGGGGTATGTCTACTAGAGGTAGGAAATAGAAGAAGCACATTGGATTTGTTGATGTTGTCATTTGCATGAAGATTGCATTAATGATATGTTTTGTTGTCATTGATGTCAATTAAGTGATAATGATATTGATGATATTATTGATATTGTCTTGTAACCGGTAGGAAGAGCTTTGTGGAAGATATTGAAACTGGTATGTAATTTTGTGAGTTGAATCGGTAACTGGTAATAGGTTAAAAGGTTAAAAGGGTATACGAAGTTTAAACCCTACCAGTTGTTGAACCCTGACAGATGAAAAGTTGTTGAGTTGGTTATGTTGATGAGCGGTAATGATGACGACACATGTGATCATTGTATGAAGATAAGTTCAAATTTGTTTTGATGCATTTTTGTCTAGGGAATGAGCAAAGTGTATTGCATCTAATGTAAAGCATGTGATGAGGTACCAAGTCCGAGGAAGCTGTGATCAAGGAGCGATTGGAGTTTTATTGATTAATTTGTATATATTGCTATGTAAATCCAATGGTCATACTTGAACTGATTTGTTTGTAATCTCTATGAGATAATTCAGTTTTTTTTGTGTTACCGACCTAATTGATTTGTTATAAGGTTGATGAAGTTATATTTGTAAAGGTGTTGGCAGAAATCAGTTGAGTGTGTGGTTACCGAACCGGATAATGAATCTACAGTTTGAGTAAAGGTAGATGGAAACTTAAAAAAGGATCTGATCAAGCAAGTGTACTGTTATTCAGACAAATCAAGCTAAACCTTGTTGTTTTCTAACAATTACAACAGAACTAAAATCCCCTAATCGGGTAAGCTCTAACAAGCTTGGTTACTTCTTAAATCCTCTAACAAGGTGATCCATTAGCTTGGATTCTCAAATCCTCTACTGAGGTCACTCCTAACAGGGTACTTGCTTCTAACAAGGCATTTGTAGGCAATCCCTTAACTGGGTGATTCTTAGCATGATCAGTTCTTAACAGGACTTTTGTAAAATATTTAACAGGATTGGCTCCTAACAGGGCAAACTTTAGAAGAGTTCAGATAATTATCTTGTGAGTCTCATCTCACCGTGGTTTTTACCTAATTTGGGTTTCCACATCAAAAAATATTTGTGTCATGTGGTGAATGTTTTTGTGGTTATGATCTTATGGTTGATTTGATTAACTGCTTAATTATTATGATAAGGCATGATAATCGAAACCACTGAGAAATGAAGTCAGTTGACATATGATAAAGCATTTGGATGTTTACAAGTTTAATGTTGTTTACTGTTAAGCTGGTATAACAATTAAACTGGTTGATATTGATTTTTCTTATGAGATTATATCTTGACAGAGAAATTTTATTGATAAGTTTACTTTGTGTGATTGAGATTGAGATTGGGAAAGTTTGTATCAGTTTTTCAATTTACTGATTCACCCACCCCCCCCTCTCAATAATCTACCTGATACTTATTCTTTCATCATACCATCAATTGGTATCAGAGCTCAGGCCCTCTAAGATCTAAGCCTAACAACTTGAGGTAAAGATCTTGCTAATCATGATGAAGAAGGAAGGTTCAAAGTTTAACAAAGAAAACTATAGGATATGGAGCGACATAATGAAAATTTACATCAAGAGCCTGGGAAGTCAATATTGGGAACATGTCAATACTAAATATGTTGCACCCACTGGGATTCTGACTAATGATCAGAAGAAAGAACAACAAGAAAATCATCAAGCATTAGAGGCCATTATCAGTTCCCTATTTGATGCTGAATATGTTGATGTTCATGGTCTAGAAACTGCACGAGGTATGGAAAAAACTTGAAGAGATTTATAGCAATGATGAACATGTTAATATTGCTAAAGAGGAGAGTCTAAGAGGAAATTTTGATGACATGTGGATGATTGAAGGTGAGAATATCCAACAGTATGGTCAAAGGATAAAAGAGATAGTCAGTGAAATTAAGAGTGTAGGAGGGAAAGTGGAAGATGCCACAGTGATCAGTAAGGTACTAAGAACCCTGCTACCGGTCTATGCTATCCGAGTTGCAGCTATTCAGGAGCTGAAGTCCATAGACAAAACTAAGGTAACTCTTGACTCCATTATTGGAAAACTTACTACTTTTGAATTAAACAGTTACGATGGTAGTGTACAGAAATCAGAGTCTGCATTCAAAGATTTTGTTTCTAACCCATCTGTGAGAAAAAGTAGAGATACTAATCATGGTTATGAATCCAGATCCAACAGAGATGCTGATGATGAAGATAGTTTAGTGGAGCTTGAAGCATTGTTGGCAAAATGACTACCTATAGGCACTACAAATACAGAGGTAAATTACCTTTAAAATGCTTTGCATGCAACAAGATTGGCCACATAGCTGCTAACTGTCCTAATGGTGAAAATGAACATGAGAGAGAAATTAAAGAAGTATAAGGGTAAAGGCAAGACAAATTGTCTTATTTATATTGATAGTGGTATCACTGATGAAGAATCTGATGGTGATGCTAGCGAAGATATTGTGTTTGTAGCTATTAAGGAAGAGACATTAGGCCAGAAGGCATTAGTGTCCAGGATGGATAACCCTGATGATTGGATCATTGATAGTGGTTGTTCACATCATATGACTGGTGATCGGAGAAAATTTCTTTCCTTGAAGGAATTTGATGGCGATGTTGTAAGATTTGGAAATGACTCACCCTGCATGGTTAAAGGTAAGGGAGTTATTTCTCTTAATGGGAAGAGCAGTGCTGACGATGTCTACTGGGTTGAAGGTATAAAGCACAATATTTTGAGTGTGGCACAAGTTAATGACAACGGATACCCACTGGAGTTAAAAAATGGTATGTGCAAAATCTTTGACAACAAAGGTAAATTGATTGCAACCGGGAAGCAAACTAAAGGTAACCTGTTTCACCTTAATCCTAAAGTTAGCAATTGTTTGATTGCAAAAATAGATGATAGCTGGCTTTGACATAGGATATTTTGTCATATAAACTTTGACAACATTGTTAAAGTGAGTAATTCCAAGACAGTGAGAGGTTTGCCTCAGTTAGACAAACCGGTTAATGCTCTTTGCAAAGAATGTCAGTTAGGCAAGATGACTTCTTCAACTTTCAAGAGAAAATCCTTCTTAGTGGAGCATTTGTTAGATTTAGTTCATATAGATCTTTGTGGACCAATAAGAAGAAAAAGCATTCAAGATGACAGATATTTCATGATCCTCGTTGATGATTGCTCAAGGATGATGTGGGTCACATTCTTGAAGGATAAGACTGAAGCTTTTGATAAATTCAAGGCATTTAGGGCCTTAGTTGAACAAGAGAGCAACAAAAGATAAAATATCTTAGAACACATCAAGGTGGTGAATTTACTTCTAAGGAATTCACTAGGCACTGTGATTAGAACGATATCAAATGGAAGCTTTTTGCACCAAGGACACCACATTAGAATGGTATCGAAGAGAGGAACAACCGGTCAGTGGTTGAAGTTGCTAGGACAATGTTGATACACGAAGGTGTAGTGAAAATATTTTGGAGAGAAGCTGTCAGTACAACTGTCTACACTATGAACCTAGTTCTGGTGAAAAGAGGTAAGAACAAGACCCCTTATGAATATTGGTATCAAAGATCACCTGATGTTAGCTATTTTAAGATATTTGGAAGCAAATGTTTTATTAAGAGAGGTGATTAAATTAGCAAATTTGAAGCTAAGAGTGATGAAGGCATATTTCTTGGCTATTCCACCAAGAGTAAGGCCTACAAGTAATTTAACAACCGGACACAAAGAATTGTTGAGAGTGCTCATGTTCGAGTGGATGAATATCCTGAAATTTCAAAGAAAATTAGTTTGGAGAAGAGGGATGAAGATCCTTGTAATTTGTTTTTGGAACCAGAAACTGTGAAATCTGAAACCGACAAAGCAAATTCTGATGCACTTGTTCAACCGGAACAGATAAATTCTGAAGATGATGATATTTATGAAGCTGAACCTAAAGACAATGATCATGTTATTCCTAGATATATGAGACTGAATCATAGTCCTGAACAAATTATTGGGGATAAGGATGCTAGAGTACTAACCAGAAGAAGAATAAGAGAGAACTCTTGCATGATCTCCACCATTGAACCAAGAACTATTAAGGAGGCATTTGGTGATGATCATTGGGTTAAAGCTATGGAGGAGGAATTAGATCAAATAGAGAAAAACAACACTTGGACCCTAGTACCCCGACTGGTAAATAAGAATGTTATAGTTACTAAATAGGTATTTAGAAACAAGCTGAATGAAGATGGTGTTGTAGCTTGCAACACGGCTAGGTAATAGTAATTTATATCTCAAGTCTGAAGGAGATGAAATAATGGTCAGTGAAGTATTTGTTGATGATATCACATTTGGAGGTAATGATGTCATGAGCAACAGTTTTGCAGATGAAATGAAAAATGAGTTTGAAATGTGTTTAGTAAGGGAAATAAAGTTTTTCATAGGCTTGCAGATACAACAAATGAAGAATGGTATTTTCATTACACAATCTAAGTATGTGGAAGAGGTTTTGAAGGCATTTAGCATGAGTGACTGTAAACCAGTTGGGACACCAATGGTTACAGGTTGTAAGTTGTCTAAGGAAGATGAATCTAAGTTTGTTGATGAGAAGGAATACAGGTCAATGATTGGCAAATTGCACTATGTTGTTCATAGCAGACCAAATATTGCCCATGCGGTTGGCATGGTTGCTATATTCCAGAAGAATCCTAAGGAAACACACCTAATAGCAACCAAAAGAATCTTTAGATATCTGAAAGGTATTGTTGACTATGGATTATGGTATCCATATGGAGAAAACTTCGATTTGAAGGTGTACACAGATGTTGATTGGGCGGGAAATGTTTATGACCAGAAAAGCACTACTGGTGGAGCATTCTTTCTTGGAGGAAGACATGTTTCATGGAGTAGTAAGAAGCAAACTTGCACTTCACAATCTACTGTTGAAGCTGAGAATGTTGCAACTTATATGAATTACGCATATGCTATTTGGATGAGGCACATATTGGAAGGTTTTAAGATGAAGATTTTTGAACCCATAAAGATTTTATGTGATAATACAAGTGCCATAAATATTTCAAAGAATCTTGTTTTGCACACATGAACCAAGAACATTGAATTGAAGTATCATTTCTTGAGGGAAAAATGTAGAGCAAAGATGTTATCTTAGAGCATGTTTCTACCAAGGAGCAGCTTGCAGATATTTTTACCAAACCTCTACCTAAGACTACATTTGTGTATCTTAGAAGTCAATTGGGGGTTGTACCCCTTCATGAGGTTAGTTGAGCATGATGTTGATTGCATCAGTCCCTGAACCACTTGCAAAATTTTAAGTTATTCCACAGGGGGAGTATTATGTTGTAGATTGTTATTGTTGTACAGTGAAATTTGTAATTACATGATTTATTTTCAATTTGGCATTGTTGTCAAAGGGGGAGAAGTATTATGTGATTATGAGGAGGAGAACCATTAACAAGATGAAGACATGGAGAGCATTGTGAATACTTCGTAATGTAAACTAGGATTCCTATTCACAATCATCATAGCAATCATAGGCGTTGATATTTATATTCCCATCAATGCCAAAGGGGGAGATTGTTGGCATTTACATGAATATTTCATTAATGATATGTTATGTTGTCATTGATGTCAATTAATTGGTAATGATATAGTAGGAAGAGCTTTGTGGAAGATATTGAAACCGGTATGTAAGTTTGTGAGTTGAACTGGTAATAGGTTAAAAGGTTGAAAGGGTATAAGAAGTCTAAACCCTAGCAGTTGTTAAACCCTAACAGATGAAAAGTTGTTGAATTGGTTATGTTGATGAGTGGTAATGATGATATGTGTGATCATTGTATGAAGATAAGTTCAAAATTGTTTTGACGCATTTTTGTCTAGGGAATGAGCAAAGTGTATTGCATCTAATGTAAAGGGTGTGATGAGTTACTGAGTCCAAGGAAGCGGTGATCAAGGATCAGTTGGAGTTTTATTGATTAATGTGTACAGATTGCTATGTAAATCCAACGGTCATACTTGAACCGATTTGTTTGTAATCTCTATGAGAGAATTAGGTTTTTGTTGTGTTACCGACCTAATTGATTTGTTATAAGGTTGATGAAGTTGTTTTTGTAAAGGTGTTGGCAGAAATCTGTTGAGTGTGTGGTTGCCGAACCGGATAATGAATCTACAGTTTGAGTAAAGGCAGATGGAAACTTAAAAAGGATCTGATCAATCAAGTGTAGTGCTATTCAAACAGATCAAGCAAAACCCTATTGTTTTCTAACAATTACAACAGAACTGAAATCCCCTAACCGAGTAAGCTCTAACAAGCTTGGTTACTTCTTAAATCCTCTAACAAGGTGATCCATTAACTTGGATTCTCAAATCCTCTACCAAGGTTACTCCTAACAGGGTACTTGCTTCTAACAAGGCATTTGTAGTCAATCCCTTAACCAGGTGATTCTTAACAAGATCAGTTCTTAGCAGGACTTTTGTAAAAGCTTTAACAGGGCGAACTTCAAAAGAGTTCAGATAATTATCTTGTGAGTCTCATCTCACTGTGGTTTTTACCTAATTTGGGTTTCCACGTCAAAAAATATTTGTGTCATGTGGTGAATGTCTTTGTGTTTATGATCTTATGGTTGATTTGATTAACTACTTAATTATTCTGATAAGGCATGATAACCAGAAGCATTGAGAAATGAAGTCAGTTGACATATGATAAAGCATTTGAATGTTTACAAGTTTAATGTTTTTTACTGTTAAGTTGGTATAACAGTTAAACCGGTTGATATTGATTTTTCTTATGAGATTATATCTTAACAGAGAAATTTTATTGATAAGTTTACTTTGTGTGATTGAGATTGAGATTGACAAAGTTTGTATCAGTTTTTCAATTTACGGATTCACCCCCCCCCCCTCAGTAATCTACCGGATACTTATTCTTTCATCATTTCATCAATTGATCATGACAACTTGTCTGTGTTCTTCAAGGAGGGGGAAAAACTCATCAAACTTCATGGAGGGTTCAACAAAGAGGAATTGTTGCAGCCTTGGGGCCAGATGTGTTTAATGCTCGTGAAGTTTTTCACTCTGGAAGGGCGTTTTAAATTTTATTACCTCTATCATTTTCTCATGCTCAACCATTTTTGCCACAACTCGTTTATTAGCCTTCCTTTTTTCCTCCTAACATTGTTGGAAATCTCTATTTTAGATGCCCTCAAAACGGCTAAAAATTATGATAAAATGCACATCCCTCTTCACTAGGGACTTATTTTTCATCTCTACCACTTCAATCTTTCTTTGTGTCCACCTAAGCCTATTGTTGTTGTTGAGGTTCCTCCACTTTTTGAATCCCCTCCAACTACTACTATTCTAAAAGCCTCTAGCTACCCTAATAGCAAGGACAAGCATATTTGACACTTGGTCTCTAGTCAGGCCTCCCCTTCGCTAATAATTTTATGGGTAAAGCTCTTTCCCGGTTGGCCACCACTACTACCTCTAGTCTACCTACCTCTCATGGCAAAAAATCCACCCCTAAAACTCCCCACATTGGACATAGCCTTGCACGACAAGGTCTTTGAAACCTAAAATACAACCCTTCTCAAAATTTGGGTTAAAGGGACAGACATAAAAAATGCTTTCTACAAAGAAGGTGAAAACCCAACTGAGAATTGAGGAAACCAATACTAACAAGGAGACGACTCAAGATAACAAGAGGAGGTTAAGGATGTCAATGGCACTAACCTCAAAAGGTGCACTACACTTGTGGGTCATCCCATTACTAAAAGAAAGGTGGTGGTTAATGTTGATGTTGGCAATAAGGACTATGATGAAACTAGGGAAGATGGAGAAATCTTGAAAAACACTATAAGTAACCAATCCAAGATCACGAACTTACAAGACTCTGACAACACTAAGACTAACCCAGCAAACTTGTCGAATGATGCCTACACATGTACTAAATGTGATACCATCACTATTGAACTCTCAAAGCTCAAGGTTAAGGTGTTGAACTTGGAAAAGAAGTCAGTGAGCATTTAAAAATTGAGCTCAAAATTCATGCACAGATTTACCACTACTCTCTACTTGATGCAAGGTAAGGAGCTTGTGAAAGATGGTGACAAGGATGGGAAACATAAGGAATTATTCAAGTTCCTCACTGAAGACTGAGGCCAACTCTTTGACATTGTTGAGAGTTAAAGAGTTCTGGTTTTATTTTTGATGTTTTTATTGCATTTTATACTTTTATTTGAAAAATCAAAAGTAGGGGCCTTTCTTTCTTTCACTAGATTTTATGACTTTACTGCCACAAATAAAGAAGGATTAGATCAAACCTACTTAATTATATAGTCTTATAGGATGGTATTGGATCTTACAATGATCTTTGATCTAGAGGGTTTTATAAACCAAACCAAATTGAGCATCAAGAGGTCTACACTCCTCCATGAAATTGTACATAAGGAGGATGTGATTCGAAATTGTTTGACAAGCAAGGAGGGGGCTTAAAAAAGAGCCCAATGGGTTACAATAATGAAATGAGAAGAACAAAGAAGACAAAATGCCAATTACCTTGGAGCCTTTACAGAGATAAAATATACTATCATTAGGATGTAAAAGATGTTGGAGAATGTTGATGCATTAGAAAGGAAGCATCCCATGATGCATTAGCAAAGAAGCATCCCACATTGGAGGAAAGACCAACATATCAATCACAAAGGGATCTTCCAGATACTACTCATTTACACATCTCCACTCCAAAAGGAAAGGAACACATGCCAACTGAGCCTATGGTGAGTGAGATTATTCAAGAAAATCAATCTCAAGGTGTTTCTCCTCAAGAGCAACCTCGAAAGAAAATTAAATTTGAGTAATCGCCCCTAATTGGATATTCAATTGATGTTGAGGATGCAATAGATATAGAAGATGTAGTGAAAGATGTAATTCAGGAAGAGCATGAGGTTAATTAGCCTATATCAAAGCTTTGGCCTATTCTCAATTCATGACTGGTGCTTTTGTAAAGACTAAAGAATTCAAAGATTTTGTTTTTAGAACAAAGAAATATGAATCCCAAAGAAGTGAACAAAGCTACAATGGAAGTAGATCTTTCTCGACATGAGGAAATTGCTCAAAGGGTGCTAAATGAGGTAGGGTTTGATATTGGCAAGATCATCCCTAATGAGGGGAGGAGATTAGAACTAAATAGTGAGATATTATTGCTTCCAAACTGGGATATTGCTTCTGCAATTGCCTTAGATACAATCATAAAACAAGGTGAGAAATTTTTTGCCATAAAACAAGATAAACAAGCATTATTTGGGTCAATTTTTACTACCAAATTTGAGACCCTTGCAATTTGGGCAATGACACCAAATACAAGTAAGCCTAAAGTTGTGAAACAAGTACAAGATTTGATAGGAAATATCATTGTCAAAAGATCATTAGATACCATTCCTCCCCAAGTTGCATCACTTGCAGTGAATATGTCATTATTCAATGAAGTAGCCAGCAAATTGCACGAATATTTTGATAAGTTGAAAGAACATATATATGAATTTTGTTGTTGGCTTAATCAAGTGAAATCACTTTTCCCATCACCTTCAAGTGTTGCAATGCCATTTGTATCCACTCCTTCTAGCTCTATAGAGCTACCAATGCAAGATAAGGATGCAATATCCTTAAGAATTAAATAATTGAAAGAATAAATACATGAGGCTAAAGAGGAGGATAAAGGGAGTTAGCAATTTTGTGAATGACCTTTTAAGCTAAAAATTGTCCAAGATTATGAGTAAGCTTGAAGATACTTGGAAAGATTACTCAAATTTAAGGTCTTCATATGTGAAATACAAACAAGATCGAGAAATTTTTAAATAGATAGCTGATAACTGGACTCTTAGGGCCGCAACAATGAAACGGGTTTACAAGTAAGCAGAATTTTATCCACATCCCTAATGATCTTGATACAACTAATCGAATGTGAATTATGTTGGGAGAGTTCATTGCATACATGTCAAAGCTAGACATGCAAATAAAGGATAGATTATAAATGTTGGAGAGCATTGAGAAAATGATTATACCAAATATTTTAGATGATAGTGGGAATAATCAAGCCATTAGACTAGTGAAAGGGAGCATTAAATATAGTGGTGTCCACTCTATCCTCATTCATATGTGCTAATGAAGAAATTGACATAAATTTTCTAAAAATCACATTGGACGAATTGTATCCATTATAATCTGAACTAGATAATTTTTCCAAGGAAACAAGGGCATATTTTGGATGCAAAATGATAGAATGTCCAAGTTACTATCCTTTTAGTGGCATTTAGAAAAATGTATGCAAGATGGATAGAGAAGTATAAGGAATAGTATGCATTTGCATTTTAATTGATCATGATGTTTGGACAATCAACATCCTACTCAGCAAATGATCTAGTTTTGAAAATTAAGGCAATTCTCCAAAGGTGATAGTTTTAGCCTAATCTTTTGGCTTATGTGGCAACATCAATCTCAACATACTTGTAATGTCCCCTATTTTTATTCCCAAAGGTTAGAATGAAATTAATAAAGGAATATTGAGAATAAATGAATAATTGAAGAATGAGCCCCAAAAAACTAAAGTCTTGAGTAAAATATTTTAATCATTCGTTTTGACTTAAGTTGGGGCCATTTTTAAGTTATAACGTTATTTTACTAGGAAACGTCATGGTGGGGGAATTAATTAATATTTATATTATTCAATTTCCTAAGTCACCTAAGGAGAAGCTTCTAGTTGCATCGATGGGTTTTTAGATTGGTTGGAGTTATTGTTAAAAGGGGGTTGAGGCAACTATTGAGGGTATTCATTCAGTTCTTAAGTTATTTTTAATTTTTGCTCTGCAAATTGAGGTCAAGAATAGGACAAAAACCTTGTCTTAGCAACATTGGACGTAGCCCCAGGTCTACAGCAACATTCTACTTTATTTTGGCAGCATTGATTCTATCCTAGACACCCATCGCTACTGCAGATGGTGACTTTTCTGGGTGATTTAGAGGGATCAACCTTCAGATTGATTGATATTATAGCTGATTGAAGGGTTTACGATGCTCATCATAGAGGTTCCAATTTGCTTCTAGTACAGATCAAACATCCATAGCTTCAACAAATTGTATTGAATTCAGCCATTCTCAGCACCTCATTTTTATCAGCACGCGTTAGGGATTTGTAACTAGAATTTGAAGTGATATTTGGTATGCCATATGCTCAATACTTTGTATTGATTAATCATAGTAATTTAATGTAGTCTCTGGTTACAATATTTGTTTAATGAAAATTATATTGGAGAACCCTTTTCGCATGTCCCTAGACATAACAACAAACTGCTTGTAATATGAAACAATTTCATGAAATAAATTATCTCACGGTTTGGCTTCTTGATTAAATCTGTAATTAATAAAAATTCTCCAGCAAGCATATTACACTGGTATCAGAGCTAGTGATCTTGCCAGCCTGTTGGGGTTTCAGTATTGCATGTCATTTTTAGTGACTACCCAGATCCTCCATGTAAGTTTGGCAACTACCCAAATAGTTGCATGTTGTTTCTAAGTGTTGCATGTTGCTTCTAATCAGTTGCATGTCAAAATTTATGGTCTAATCAGTTGCATATTAGAATCTATGGTTGCATGTTACCCATAATCTATTGCATGTCAATTTGATTTGGTTCTGTGCACTCTAGGGAGTCAGGATCGCACAGATATAACACAAGGAGTAGGTCAGGGCAACAACAAGAAACTGAAATTAACCCAACTAAAGCAGAGATGGCTGAAAGAAGAAATGAAAGCCCACTAAGGGACTTGAATAATCAATTGAATGATTTTTTAACAGCTCTTGCACAATAGCAACAACAAATGATGCAATAGTTTCAAGATCGTATGATCACAACTATGGGACAAATCAGAATGAATCATTCCCGATCAAAAAGATCTAGTAGTGTACCTGGTAGAGGAAATGATGGACACGAAAATCAAGGCAGGGAAGCTTCTAATATTGTAAACACAACAATCACACAGTCTGATAGACCTCTTCGCCCTACTTTTCTATCTAGCCAAACTGAAGAAGAGGTGATTCCTAAGGAAGTAGCTAAGGAAACTCATATCACGGATGATGTGATGGCTGCATATGATGACTACATGGCACTTCCATAGTAGGTTAGGGGATTAATGAACTTAAATCAGTTCATGGACCAGTAGAAAGATAAGGCTAGGGACTGCCTAAACATGCCAGATAGAAGGCCTAGAGGACAGACTAGACAAGTTACTCACCCAATGGAATATAAACATGCACTGAATAAAATTCCCTTACCAAGTTTTGATGGCATTGGATAGTTGAGTGCCCGATCTTGGGTCCACAAGCTTGACACATCCCTATCACTCAAACCGATGAAAGAAGACAAGGCCATACAATTTGCCACGATGTATTTGGAGGGTGTGGCATACGACTAGTGGCACAAGTGACTAGTTATGCAAGATAATGCATTAATTCACTCATATAAGGAGTTCGTCAATAAATTGATTGCACATTTTGACAAAAAGGATATGGAGGTTTGTTACAGGGATTTGGCTCAATTGAAGTAGGATGGGCATGTTGAGGCTTACATCAACAAGTTTCAGAAAATAATAGTTATGGTTCCTGACATGACTGAGAGGCGTGTAACTATGCTATTTATTGAAGGTTTGAGCGACAGTTGAGGGGTTTGGTCAGGGCACACAAGACTAGGGCCTTGTAGGATGCTATTGGGTTAGCTCTTGACCTTGAGACCTCATCACCTTATCAACCAACCAAGAAGAACTTTAAGAATAATAGATTGGATGATGAATCAGATGTGAAGGCTCCTAATCAAACAAAGGACACAACACCTAAGATAGAGAAAGAGATAAGAAATGAATTGAGAAGAAAGAACCTTTGCTTTTCTTGCAAAGAACCTTGGGAACCAGGACACAGACGTATTGGTAAGGGTAAGGTTCATCTTATTGAGGTGATTTTTTATGTGGACAACAATGGGGATAATGAGCGTGATGATAAAACACATGGTACTATTCCTTCCCTCTTCAATGATTTTGCAGGTCATCTTCTCATGTTTAAGGGGACTGTCAAAGGGAGTGAAGTTACGTGTATGGTGGATAGTGGTGCTACACATAACTTTATTGATAAGGCCTTGGTGGCTAAGGAAGGACATCAAGTAGAAGACTTTCTCGGATTCAGTATCATTTTGGCAAATGGATCCAAGATGTGTTGCACAAAAAGGATACCAAAGTTGAGCATACAATTGGGTGAGTATACATTTGATAACAAATACTATGATGCTAGCATTGGTGGGTCTAATATAGTATTGGGAGTACCATGGTTGAAATCTCTTGGCAGACACATCCAATATTTCAACAACATGGAGCTTGAGTTTACTCATGAAGGTAAACAAATTGTGTTGAAAGCTATCAAAAGTGATAACCCATAGGTTGTGGTAGCCAAGTGTATGCAAACTTACCTTGTTGATGAGAGACATGAGCTGACTAATCCAGAATCCCCAGTTGAGATAGTTGATCATTCTCATGATGGTGATAGAGATTTGGTTGATGACTCTCTCAATGGGCCGACCACACAAGAGTTCTCTATGTTGAGAAGGGATGGCGTACATTCTTCATTCTTGAGTTTGTCACCTATTTCTCTTGATATGATAGTGATATCTTTGTTTATTGGTGATTTCATATTCTTTGATTCCTTGTGGACTAATAGTCGGCCTAGTTGGAGTCATACAACTATTCCTGATTTGACATGGACTACATCAAAAATTAAGGAGTATGGGAGTGTTGAGGGATATTTATTTTGGATAGAGAAGGAGTGTGGAGTGATTTTTTTTATTGGCATTGGTTTGATGACATATTTAATATCATCGATGTTGTTAATCGGAATTATGACAGCAACGGTTGGTGGCCATCTGTGTTGGTTTATTGCCATATGGGAATTCATCTTCTCATTGTCTTGGTATCCTACATGTATAGATGGTTACTTAAGGATGATTGGTTCACAAACTTCTTCTTCATCCCTTATAGCAGGTTCAACATATTGATATGGGATTAGGGTATTGATTGGTAGTTTGCATGGATTCCATGTTGTTGCTTCACGAATTTTGGTGTATGGTGTCTTGATCAGAGTGGAGCAGCGGGGGGCTTGATGATTGTTTGAGGGCAAGCGATCTTGGGAAGGGAGGATTGTAAAGTCCCCTATTTTTATTCCTGAAGGTTAGAACAAAATTAATAAAGGAATATTGAGAATAAATGAAAAATTGAAGAATGGGCCCCAAAAAGCTAAAGTCTTATGTAAAATATTTTAATTATTCATTATGACTTAAGTTGGGGCAATTTTTAAGTTATAACGTTATTTTACTAGGCAACATCATGGTGGGGGGAATAATTAATATTTATATTGTAGTCACATAAATTTGTCCACTTAATTAAATGAATATTTAGTATTTATTTGATTATTTAACCATCAATCAATAATTAATTAAATTAATATTTAATTAATTCATCTTAACCCTCTTCTCTTATTAATTAAATAAATTATTCAATTTATTTGATTTAATTCACTTAACCAAATATTAAATAAATAAATCATATTTGTTTAATTAAATCTTCTCTCACATTTAAATAAATTAATATTTGTTTAAATCCCCCAAAATCTCATCTCTCACATTTAAATAAATTAACATTTATTTAAATCACCTTTATCCTCCACCCACTTGCATTTTCTTACAAATGCAAGTTGCACAACTATTTTAAATAAATTATTTATTTAAAATCCTATTTATCCTCACCCACTTGAAACCTTTAATGGTTTCCCTTAAAGTCTTCAAACTTAATGGCTTCCCTTAAAGTCTTCAAACTTAATGGCTTCCTTCTAGAGTCTTCTTAAGCCTTTAAAGGTTTCCCTTAAAGTCTTCAAGCATTTAATGCTTTATCTTCCTTTTTCTCATTTAAATAAATTAATATTTATTTGAATATCTATCCAAATGCAAATTACACCATTTAATTGAAATAAATGATTTTATTTTAATTGAAAATCCCAAAATTCCTCCCACTTGCATTCTCCTACAAAACCCACTTGCAATCCTAACCCCCTTCTAGATTCTTCTAACCCCTTCCTAATTAGCCTAATCCATCCCCTAAATATTGTCACATTCCTAAGCAACTTGGAATCACTTTTCAAAGCCCTCAAAGTTTTTGAAAGACATTTAAGGCTTTAAGTCTTCAAATGGTTAACCTCTAAAGTCTTCCAAACCATTAAAGGCTCTTACATAACCATTTATGGTTAACTCACCTTTTACCTTTGGTTAGAGACTTTCCTCTAACTTAACCATCCTTTTGACTCATGGGTCTCTTCAAAGCATTTATTTCTTTGACTAAGGTAACCATTTAACCCTTGCACATTCATTTATCCCTTGGATAAAAGGAATATCCATTAACCTAACCCTAACCCAACCCCCTAGGATAGCCATCATGTCTCCTCAAGCATTCAATGCTCCTTATCTCTCCTCTCAAGCCTCCTCATGGTGACACTTGTCAACATGGGATTGGGTTGAAAGTCTCACATGGATTGAGTATCTTTCAATCCTAACCCTTGTTAAGATTGCTAAATCTTAACCCTTCATTTCCCCATTTCTTCTATAAATAGAACCCTTCTCCTCAAGCAAAGGAAGGGAAGCATTAGAGTATTGTTGCTATACTAGTATTAGCATAGAGCTTTTTCATAGCATCACTATCTACACTTGCATAGCATTTGCTTATCATATTCAACCATCTTGAATCTCCATATGGCATCCATGGCTAGTACTAAAAGCTGAGAGCTACACTCATGTGGAACTTGGAGAGGAGAGGAACAAGGGAGGAGCAACTATGAGCATCTTGATTAGCATTTGGAGGAGTATAGTTTATCTATTCTATGTTTGTATGTTTTCTATTTCATGCTTAATATCTCTCTTGATATGCCTGTTTAGGATAATCTTTTGTTGCTAACACTAACGTTTGTTTCTTGTGCTCTTGTGTGTGTTGTCATCAAATAGATTTTCTAATCCCTTTTGCAGAGCATCATATATTATTCAATTGCCTAAGTCACCTAAGGAGAAGCTTCTAGTTGCATCAATGGGTTTTTAGATTGGCTGGAGTTATTATTAAAAGGGGGTTGAGGCAACTATTGAGGGTATTCATTCAGTTCTTAAGTTATTTTTAATGTTTTCTCTACAAATTGAGGTCAAGAACAGGACGAAAACCCTATTTTAGCAACACTGGATGTAGCCCCAGGTCTACAACAACATTCTACTTTATTTTGGAAGCATTGATTCTATGCTAGACACCTATCGCTACTACGGATGGTGACTTTTATGGGTGATTTGGAGGGATCAACCTTCAGCCTGATTGGTATCGTAGTTGTTTGAAGGGTTTACAACGCTCAACACAAAGGTTCCAGTTTGTTGCCAATACAGATCAGACATACACAACTTCAGCAAATTATATTGAATTCGGCCATTCTCAGCACCTCATTTTTATCAACACACGCCAGGGATTTGTAACCAGAATTTTGAGCAATATTAATGGTATGCCATATGCTCAATATTTTGTATTGATTAATCATAGGAATTTAATATAGTCTTTGGCTACAATATTTGTTTAGTGAAAATTATATTGGAGAACCCTTGTCAGATATCCCTAGACATAACAACAAACTGCTTGTAATTTGAAAGAATTTCATGAAATAAATTGTCTCATGGTTTGGCCTCTTGTTTAAATCTATAATTAGTAAAAAATCTCACTACTCCAATAGCTTCAACTAGTTCAATGGGGTTGTTAGTAAGTGAAAAGCTTGAGATAACATAATTTCAATTTAGACTATCTTATATGAATAGCATGTCTTTTATAATTATCTATGACATGTATCCACTATTTCCATAAATAAAAGAATCAAGGGCCTTTAAGTTTATCCATGCAAATTTATTGCATTACATATCTTGTTTATTGCTTCTAATCATATAATAGGTTTGTATATCATTAAGAATATGCAAGTAGAATTGTGAAAGATTCCATTTGTTGGATGTATTAGTATAAAGCATGAGTACCATTAATTCACTAAATTTGGGTTGAGATATTATAAAGAGGCATTTGAATGGCAATATTTGACTCTATACCCTGAATAATCAATGATCTAGAGTTTACTTTGCCCAAAATCCAAAGCAAAAAACCTTATAGTTATTTTTAATTTATATATGTTCTCAATGAATAACTCTCCAAGAACCTAACCAATTCTAAGTAGATTTTATCTTTTTTGGTAAAGACATATGAGAACATTTCTACCATTGCAATATCTTGGTATATTAAAAAAATATACATTAATATTGATAAAGGGATGCACCCTAGGTCTTGTAGAACCTGAAGCATGAAAGAGAATAAGTTCATAATCAACTCGTGTTTGTTAGCCATTGATCTCGGTTTTGAGTATTAGAAATGGCTCATCTATTGATACAACCAAGCAATCAATTGAAAACATCATAAAAACTTGACTACCATTTCATGTTAGCCTTTTTTTTTGGCTACTGTTTTTTCTATTATTCAACTCTATGCTATGTTAAATGTCTATTGTTGTAAAGAGTTTCAAGACCCCTTTAAAACTTGTTTTTCCACTAATAAAAACAAATGATAGCTCTAAAAAATAAGGTCTAACATGTAATTATTAGATATAATTGACGATAATTAAATGATTTAGAATGAACTAGAACTAGTCGTTTCAATACAACACCAAGGATCAAACAAAACACTTTTGTCTTGTGTTGACATATGGCCCCAATTTTGATGTTGAATTTTAAAGTGGTAATTTACACTATAAACTTGACCTAGGTTAAGCAAGGGACGATTTAAAGACCAGCCCCTAGGAAAAGTGCAAATAAGAACAAACAAGGCTAGGAAAAGTGCAAATAGGAACCAACAAGACTTGGATTACTGCAACTAAAAACACACAATTTATACCTGTGTTGTTGCATAATGCTTAACTAAGCTAAAAGGAGTCCAAATGAATGTGAAAAGTGAGGCATAATTTTTAAATATAGAAAGAAATAATTTTAATGTCCACGAGGCCAAGAATAGCCTATGGGACAACCTCTCCAATCTGAACCAACTTTTGAAGAGCAGATCTCTACCTATGCAAGTTGATGATGAGTGCACCCAGCTTCTCTATATGTTCCTTTCTAAATAAATTATACCATGTGTTATCAGCTAAGATATTGACAAACTTATCCCTGTTGTCTTTAAGTGCTTCACACTCCAACATAAAATGTTTTTTAGTTTCCACCCTCCCGGTGTTGCAAAACGGGCAAACTCTTTCTTCCCAAGTCTCTTTTGGTCTTGTCCACCGCCCAGTCTCACATCGAAATTGGTGAGAGTTGGTTCTAAGCTGAGCAATGAGGAGTTTAGCTCTCCAAGATATATTAGCCCCTATATAGACTTTTTGGAGATGATCATAAGTGGGGTTGAACTCGCTGATATAGTACTGTTTCTTTCTACCTAACCCAATACCCCAAAAAATTTTGAACTTATCCATAACAAATACCTTTAACTCCTTGTTGTTCATGGGATGCACTCAAATAGATGTTCCATTTTTTCAACCATTTAATGTTTTGTTGCATCCATGACTTCTTCCTTTTGCACAATACAACATTGACAACAACCTTACGCCATCTATCTCCTCCTAATTGTTCGGTTCTTTTTAAATAGCTAATGAGACACGCCATAGCAATTGCTTCAATAGGGGAAACTCCCACTTCACTTAACATGATATCATATGGAACTGTACTTTTAATTTTGAACTTGCTTGTGATTAAACGTTTTTGAATTCTCTCTATTTGCTTCCATTGAGAGACCGAGGTACTACTAGCCCAAATTTCACATCCATAAAGAACAACCGGCAACACCAAAAGCCCAAAAAGAGTTTGGGTGGTGCTCCAGTCCCATAGCTCTGCCTCCCTGCACTTATTTTGAAGAGCATACAATGCTTTCCAACCTCCTAAAGTTCTTTTCTGCCTACAACCTTTCCAACTAATATTTTTGTTAAAATCAATCCCAAGGTATTTGTAATATGTAACTTCTTCAAGAGTGTTGCCTTCAAAGTAAAATTTATGTTGCTTTTGTTTCCTTTTATTTGAAAACACCATGACTTTCGCCTTGTCGATGTTAACTTGCATTATCACCATATTACAAAAGCGCTCAAGGGCAAATAAATTCTCTTTCAAACCAAGGGCGGATTTGGCAACCAAAATGAGTTCATCTACATAAAGAAGCAGCCTTATAACAAATTCACCCAGTTGAATACCTTTGCCATTTTGCATGTTTAACCCTTCTTCAAGCTTGTCAATGAATAAGCCAAACAAAGTAGGAGAAAGAGGACACCCTTGTTTGACCCCAATATCACTTCTAAAACTATTTGAAATGCCATCTGAAGTTTTGATTTTCACTTTAACATCTTCATAAAGCCTATGAATAGCATCTCTAAGATGAACCAGAATGCCAAATTCTTCCATCCTGTTTCAAAGCTTATCTCTAGGGACCATGTCAAAAGCCTTCTTGAAATCAACAAAGCAACAAAAGACTTGTTCCTTCTTCTCCTGAGCTTTTTCAATGATGTGTCTCAAAGTAATACCATGGTCAACTGTCGAATGCTTAGGTCTGAAACCAGCTTGACCCTTTGCACATTTATGATTTTCTTCCGCCCATTTGCTAATTCTATTTTCTATCATGCTACCAAAGAGTTTAGCAAACAAAGGATTGATCATTATGGTCCTATAGCTGGAAGGGTTATTAACATCGCCGCTTTTGAAAAGAGGTACAACAAGACTTGTTGTCCAATCTTTAGGAAACCCATGGAGGATGATGTTATTGAATATTTTTGTAATATGAGGAGCAAGAACATACATGCCCCACTTGAGATATTCTACTTGAAGCTCATCTAAATCTTTAGCTTTACCAACACTCAACTTCTTAATACCCAATTCAATCTCTTGCACAGTGAAAAGATTTGTGGAAATGTTGACCAAGGGTGGGGAGGCCACCTCCATATCATGCTCATAAAGAAACCTTGCATAATCAAACCATTGTGTAGACGTGATATTATTTTCAATCTACTTCTTTCTTGGTTGAAGCTCTTTCCAAAAAAGTTGGGGATTATTTTTGCCAAGAAAAATTAGCTCCTCTCTCCTTGTGATCATAAAATCATGTTTCTTTTTCTTTAAAATTTTCTTGTAAACTTTGATGTTTGTCTCTTTTTTATTTGACTCTCTTAAACTTCTTCTAGCCATTTTGCATTCCTCATCAAACCATGCATTCACTAGGAAACAGTTTGTCTCAGATTTTTTATTTTTGTTTTTTTTGCAGTTTGAGAGAGTCACATGTATCAGATTAGTTAACATATGACGGTTAATACCATGACAAGTAGTTTTCTCCACATTAAGAAGCTTCTCGAAAGAATCCTTGAAGATACTAGCATTTTCTTGTGTCAAAAGAATTTTGCCCTTTGAATGTTGTTGCTGAGATGGTTGAATTTTCTCCTCATATTGCTTTGTTTTTGCCCATGCAAGACTTAAATAAATTGTCGTGTGATCTGATTTGAGATCCCAAAAATGCTCACCAATCATTAATTCCTCAATTTTTTCGCTTAAGCTATGGAGCAAATTGTGTACTCAACCACACTTGTCCCATTGTAAGTGTTGCAAGTGAAATTTCCAAATTTTGGTCATCTAATCATACCATTACAAATAACTAAGTCAAAGGTGCCACAAAGAGTGAGAAACTCTTCACCAAACTAATTGCATCCTTTGGTGTCTTCCGACGCTCTTTCCCATTAATGTTTTTCCTCTTCTGTGAGCCAAATTGTTGAACACAATGTACCACTAAGAGGGGAGTGAAGCAGTGGTTCCCAATATTCTAAACCTTTTAATCTAACTCTTGGTGTCTATTAGCAAATCAAACACAAGGAGGACATACCAATGAGATAAGGAAAGTGATCAAATGCAAACACACAAAGACACACAACACATAACACCGGATATACGAGGAAAACCCAATGTGGAAAAAACCTCGGTGAGAAATGTTGTTGGAGTCTACTGCTCCAATACAGCCTCACAATAAATACGGTTACAATTTTTAGGGCACCAACCCCTACACCGAGCTCCAACTCGGTGAGTATAATAACACATATCAAAACAATAGTAATAATCTTGTTACAAATGAGTTTTGTAACACTTGCAATCAAAATTATTTACCGGTTTAACTCTTCTCTACTGGTTCTCCTCTGCTCAGTTCTCTGTCGATTCACTATTCTCTATTTATATCTTTTCTGCCCTGATTTTGTCTTGCATAACCTACACCGGTACACTCTTTTTTCTCCTTCACCTTCAATAGCTTTCTTCCTGAATCTCTCTTGTCGGTTCACACAATAGTTATCCTATTTGGCAGCTTGTCGGTAGCTCTAACCTTACCGGTAAAACCTCTGATAAACCCTCTTTATTGGTTCAACTTTTCTGTTAGTCAGCTCCAACACTTAGATGCTTTTGATCTTCTCTCTGATCACTCTCTACTCTCTCAGTTACTCTTTCTTTTTTGGCATCTAGCATCATCATCTTTCATCTTTGGTCTGCATATTTATACTTGGTTTTCTCACTAAGACCAGAGTTCAAACGATGGCGCTCTAGGGATTTTCTCCACCAACCCAATCTGTATCAAATCTAATCAGATCTCATCTCCTCGATAGATGATCTGCAATAGATCAAACATCACCGTCATTTCTGATGATATATGCACACGCTTTCTATATTTAGCAACCTACAACTTTTTGTCGACATTGCTCTGTCAATCGGTAGTAATGCCTTAGTTGTTTCATTTGACCAATGAGCACGAAGATCGGATTGTCCTGCCTAATTTACATCACCAAAAAGCTTTTTCATCTTGATCCACCTCGAGCCGCACTTCTTATGTCATTGACCTATGATTTACGAGTTCTTTATTTAAAGTTGACCTGCTCATCACCTACCACATCGATGGACACTTCATCGGCGTCTGGATGCTTGCCACCTAGTATCCGCATGTCATCATTATCGACATCCACCTCTATTCAGTCCACTGAGTCAGTTTAGATTCATTCACCGACCAAGACATACTACCGGTGCTCGCTCACCAACTCACTAACCCTTCTTGTACATGTCACCTTACCGGTTATCCTTCATGCCTGCTTTCCTCTGTTTTGTCGATGGGTCAATCCGACTTGTCATCAAACACACTGATTCATCCACTAAGTCTATTTATCGGTGATATTACACCTACCTTCATACCAGTATTATCCTTGAGTAAAACATGTCATTAATGCACATCCTGATAACCATGCCTACCGGTGGATTACACTCTTCTCTATTGTTTTTTTCTTGCTCATCGGTGGTCATTTTTAGTTATCGGTGAACATCCATGCCCGTAACATCTCCTTCTTGCATCCTGGATTCACCTTGCATATCGGTAACCATCCATACCGGTGACATGCTATACAAGACAATGCCAACAATCTCCCCCTTTGGCATTGATGTCTAAATACTCTGCATTTCTTCAACTGGATACCATTCTCCATCTTTGACAAAAATGACAAAGGGCACAAAATATGCATGTACTTATCTCCCCCTTTGTCAAATCTCCCCTTTTGTCCATCAATTGGTTCAAGAGTCAAAAGGTGTGGCAGTGAACTCTCCCTAAACCATAGATCTCCATACACATTTAAGTGCATGAAGCGAGTGACACCACTCCTAACTTTTGTCTCACATACTCAAATGTGCTTACCGGTAGAGGCTTGGTGAATATATCAGCCACTTGTTCACCTATAGGGACACACTCTACCTGAGCTTCCTAATCTACCACCTTCTCTTGGAGAAAATGATATTTGATGGCAATATGCTTTGTCCTTGAGTGCATAACTAGATTCTTTGATATGTTAATTGCACTTGAATTGTCACATTGGATGAAATGGGGCCAGACATCTCTACCTGAATATCCTTGAGGGTTTGCTTCATCCATAGCACTTGAGAACAACATGTGGCAGCAGCAATATATTCTACCTCAGTAGTAGATAGGGAAATTGAATCCTGCTTCTTGTTGTGCCATGAGACCAATCGGTTACCTAGGAAGAATGCACCACCACTTGTGCTCTTCCAGTCATCAATGCAACCCGCCCAATCAACATCAGTGTAGGCATGTAAGGTAAAATCCCCTTGCTTGGGATAACATATTAGTCCATAATCAAATGTCCCTTGTAGATACCGAAATATCCTCCTGACTGCATTCACATGTGACTGTTTGGGTGCAACTTGAAATCTAGCGACCATGCATATTGTCTGCACTATATCCGGTCTGGAAGTAGTATGATATAACAAATTTCCAATCATGGATCTATACAATGTTTGATCCACTATTGGTGATTCATCATCCTTGCTCAGCTTGCATCCGATCACCATGGGAGTACTTACCGGTTTGTTGTCTTCCATTTGGAACTTCTTCAACATATCTTTGGCATACTTGGTTTGAGAGACAAATATCCCTTTACCTTGCTGTAAAATCTGCAAACCGAGAAAGTAGGACAACTCTCCAAGCATTGACATCTCAAACTCTGACTACATCTGATCAACAAACTCTTCACACAAGGTATCCTTGTTTCCTTAAAAAATGATGCCATCCACATATATGACCACAATAATCATGTGGCTTCCATCTGCTTTAATGTACAGATTACTATTTGCACTCCCTTGCCATAGTCAGCTCTCATCCACTTGTCAGCTCTCATCCACTTGTCCCATCATGCATTGGGACTCAAAGCGTTCCTTCAGATTATACACATTTCCATCTGTTCTTTTTCCTTCTACTACAATCTGACCGGTACTCTTTTTTCTTATTTGGCAACCAGTAGAGTCAAAAGTGAATTTGTAACCTTTATCACACATTTGACTTACACTTAGTAAATTGTGCTTTAAACCTTCCACATAGTATACATCATGGGCCTTCAATTTGCCATCTATATTCAAAGTACCTTTTCCTTTTATCTTGATGGAAAAGTTGTCTCCAAATCTTACTAAGCCTCCATTCCAATCTTCAAGCTTAATAAACTTCTTTTTGTCACCGGTCATGTGATTAGAACAACCACTGTCTACAACCCATAAGTTCCTTCTTTCTGCATGCAGGGCAGTCTACACAATCAAACTTGATTCTGTCTTGTTCTTGTCTTTTTCAACCCAAACCGATTTGTCTTCCTTCTTCTTGTCTGTTGCAATTTCATATTCCGGTTTAACTATCGATTCCTGATCCAGTACTAACTTCTTTGGCTTGGTTGTCCTAAGTTTGCAATGTGTCCAAACTTCTGGCAATTATAACATTTTATATTGGCATTAAATGATGAATCTTTAAAACTATTTTAGGACACAAGTTGACTTCTCCTACATTCAAAACTCCTATGACCAAATCCATTACATTGATAACAAACAACATCCATACCCCGGAGTGCAGCAAAAGAGTTTCTACTTTCAAAAATAATAGGGGGCTTATTCATCAGTCTACGATCGGCAACTCTATGTCCAAACTTATTACACCAGTAGCAATAACCATGAAAATTGGGTCCATACCAGTCTTGTTGCTTTGAACCGGCAAACCTTTGTCTCATTGGATGTCTTCCTCTCATGTTGTTGATTCTGGTGAATCCTTCACTATCCACCTTGGGCTTTCTTTTATGATTTGCATACCGGTACGATGTGTGATCCTTCCGTTTTTTAGCATATCGGTTCACAAGCTGATTTCTTGTAGCCTTAGCATAGGTCTTCTTATCGGTATCTTTGTTGACTATAAAGATTTGCTTCTCTTTACATTCACTTGAAGAAGCGAATTATATCTCCTTACTGGATGTGTCTTGTCTATTTGAATATTGTCCTTCCTCAAATCCTAAACCACCAGTGTCTTTTGAATGCTTATGTTTGCCCCAACATCTTGTCTAAAGCTTCAGTGTTGCCCTCATACTTGTTCCTCATCTTCAATTCATCCTTGCTCTTGTCTAACTCCTTTCTGAGCCTTACAATTTCTTCTTCCAGATTTTGCTGCGCCTTTTCCTTCTTTATCAATTCGAAGGATGTAGCTTCACATATCCTCTTAGCTTCTTCTAACTGGAGTTGCCGATCAGAAATTATTTTCTTGGATTCCTCCAAAGATTCCTCCAGCCATTCTTGTTCCTCTACAGCATGCTTAACCTTTTTGAGTTCTCTTCTTGTCTTACTTAACTCCTCAAGAGCACTTATGAGCTCACCTTCTAGATCCACTTCAGCTTCAATGTCTTCATCTTCCTCATCTTCAACAACCGGTTCATCTAGTGCCATAAAGAGATTAACTTCTCTTTCATCCTCATGGCAGTCATCTTCTGATGCACTTTCTTCATCTATGGCATCATCCTCAATGGTATATAGGTTGTTTTGCTTCTGGTAGCTTCTTCTTCCTTGCCGGTAAACTTTCTTCTCTTTGTCTTTACCAGAAGACAGAAGATCTGTCAGAGCTCCTTTACTCATCTCCACTGATTTCACTGTAGGGACATTTTGCAGCAAAATGTCCTATTTTACCACAGTTGAAGCATTTGAGTGGCAATTTTCTTTTATATTTACCGGATCCTCTCTTGAGTTTTCTAACAAAGTTTGTCACCTCTGCATCCAAGTCTTCATTGGATCCTTTATGAGCAACCTCTTCCTTGCCCTTTTTGATGGAATTGAAAGCAGCCTCTTTCCTTGAAGATCCTTCTCTGGTTGTTCTCATCTCATAAGTAGTTAAGGAGCCAAATAACTCATCCATTGTGAAGATTTTCAGATCCTTGGCTTCCTCTATAGCAAAGACTTTAGTATCATACTTAAATGTGAGTGATCTAAGTACCTTTTTGACAATAACTTCATCAGCAACTTCTTCTCCAACTCCCCTAATGGTGTTCACAGTTTCATCTACCCTATGAAGATAATTTGCAATCTTTTGTTCATCTTTCAACTTCAAGCCTTCAAGTTGACCTCTTAGTGATTACACCTTTGCCTCTTTGACTTTGGCATCTCCTTCAAATAATCTCTGCAATTTATCCTAAGTCTCCTTGGTAGATGAGCAGTGCATAACCTTAACAAACTCATTATCTAATAGCCCATTGAGAATAGCATGTTTAGCCTTTGCATTGTTCTCATACTCCGTCTTAGCATCCGAGTCAGTGAGAGGAACACTAGGGACAATATACCCATTATTTACAGACATCCAAACATCAAATCTTAGAGAGGACATATATGTTTCCATTCTTCTACAACAAAATGCATAGTTGGTTCCATCAAATATGGGAGCTTTAGAAGAGGAGGACTCATTTCTTGTCATTGTGTTCTAAGACCAGAATCTACCCAAGCTAGAGAAAGTTTATCTGATCGGGAACCTAGGCTCTGATACCAATTGTTGAACACAATGTACCATTGAGAGGGGGGTAAATCAGTGGTTCCCAATATTCTAAACCTTTTAATCTAACTCTTGGTACCGATTAGCAAATCAAACACAAGGAGGATATATCGGTGAGATAAGGAAAGTGATCAAATGCAAACATACAAAGACATAACATTGGATATACGAGAAAAACCCAATGTGGGAAAAACCTTGGTGAGAAATGTTGCTTGAGTCTACTACTCCAATCTAGCCTCACAATAAACATGATTACAATGTTTAGGGCACCAACCCAAGGAGCACCAACCCCTACACCGAGCTCCAACTCAGTGAGTACAATAACATATATCAAAACAATAGTAATAATATTGTTACAAATGTGTTTTATAATGCTTGCAATCAAAATACTTCACCGGTTTAACTCTTCTCTACCGGTTCTCCTCTGCTCAGTTCTTTGTTGATTCACTGTCCTCTATTTATACCATTTATGCCTTGATTCTATCTTGCATAACCTCCACTGGTACACTCTCTTTTCTCCTTCACCTTCAGTAGCTTTCTTTCTGAATCTCTCTTGCCGGTTCACACAATAGTTATCCTATTTGGTAGCTTGCCGGTTGCTCTAATCTTACAAGTAAAACCTCTGATAAACTCTTACCGGTTCAACTTTTCTGTCAGTCAACTCCAACACTTAGATGCTTTTTATCTTCTCTCTGATCACTCTTTGCTCTCTCAGTTACTCTGTCTTTTCCGGCATCTAGCATCATCATCTTTCATCTTTGGTCTGCATATTTATACTTGGCTCTCCCACCAAGACTAGAGTTCAAACGGTGGCGCGCTAGGGCTTTTCTCCACCAACCCAATCCGTATCAAATCTGATCGGATCTCATCTCCTCGATAGATGATCTGCATTAGATCAAACATCATCGCCATTTCTGATGATATCTGTACACGCTTTCTATATTTAGCAACCT
The DNA here is from genome assembly GCF_030272615.1 of Cryptomeria japonica. Taxonomy (NCBI): domain Eukaryota; kingdom Viridiplantae; phylum Streptophyta; class Pinopsida; order Cupressales; family Cupressaceae; genus Cryptomeria; species Cryptomeria japonica. The sequence goes on along the minus strand of NC_081405.1, from coordinate 123,599,934 downwards.
GCAACTTGTTTTTCGGCATTGCTCTATCAATCACCATTAATGCCTTAGCTATTTTCTTTGACCAACGAGCACAAAAATTGAATTGTCCTACCTGATTTACATAACCAAAAAGCTTCTGCATCTTGATCCGCCTTGAGTCGCACTTCTTCTGTCATTGACTCGTGATTTACGGGTTCTTTATTTAAAGTTGACTTGCTTATCACCTACCACGTTGATGGACACTTCACCGACCTCTGAATGCTTGCCACCTGGTATCCACATGTCATCCTTGTCGACATCCACCTCTGTTCAGTCCACTAAGTCAGTTTAGATTCATTCACCAACCAAGAGATACTACCGGTGCTTTCTCATTGACTCACTAACCCTACCTGTACATGTCACCTTACCGGTTATCCTTCATGCCTACTTTCCTCTATTGTGTCGGTGGGTCAACCCAACTTTCATCAAACACACTGATTCATCCACTAAGTCTATTTACCGATGATATTACACCTGCCTTCATACCGGTATTATCCTTGAGTAAAACATGTTATTAATGCACATCCTGATAATCATGCCTACCAATGGATTACACTCTTCTCTGTTGTCTTTTGCTTGCTTATCTTGATCTGCATCGAGCCGCACTTCTTTTGTCATTGACTTGTGATTTACGGGTTCTTTATTTAAAGTCGACTTGTTCATAACCTACCACGTTGATGGACACTTCACCGACCTCTGGATGATTGCCACCTGGTATCCACATGTCATCCTTGTCGACATCCACCTCTGTTCAGTCCACTGAGTCAGTTTAGATCCATTCACCAACCAAGACATACTACCGGTACTTGCTCATCAGTTCACTAACCCTTCATGTACATGTCACCTTACCGGTTATCCTTCATGCATGTTTTCCTCTGTTTTGTCGGTGGGTCAACCCGACTTTCAACAAAAACACTGATTCATTCACTAAGTCTATTTACTGATGATATTACACCTACCTTCATACCGGTATTATCCTTGAGTAAAACATGTCATTAATGCACATCCTGATAATCATGCCTACCGATGGATTACACTCTTCTTTGTTGTCTTTTGCTTGCTTACCGGTGGTCATGTTTAGTTACCAATGAGCATCCATGTCGGTAACATCTTCTTGCATCTTGCATTCACCTTGCATACCAGTAACCATCCATACCGGTGACATGCTATACTTACTGGTTTTACATCAATGGCAATACAATGCCAACACAAATAGGATTACAATCACCTTTATAGCTGAGAATGCTAGCTTGTTCACTTGCAGTTCTAGCATTGAAGTCCCCAACAAGAAGGACCTCACCCTGTTGGATGAACGTATCAATGTCCTTTTTCAAGGTTGCAAAGGGATCTTTGTTGTCTAAACCATATTTTTTGTAGAATTTGAAAACTTGCGAAGCAAAATAACATGCTACAATCCTAATAATATTGCAATTTTCTGCGATCTTGAACCATAAAAACTGCTTATTGAAATCCTATTTTTCCAGCTAAATGAGACGCCCTTCTTTTTCTTTCACTAACAACATTATTCCGCCATGACCTTTACCATTACCTAGTGCTTTGTTCCACATTGCCATTTTTAAATACCCTTCAAACATGGGAGTCTTGCATCCTGTGTGCTCATGAGTCTCTACAAGACAAATGATGTCTCTACCTTTTGCAATAGGCCCTAACCCAGGTCCCCTTCTCCAAGGATAGCCTCTACAATTCCAACAGACTAAACTTAGAGAAGCTTGGTTAGAACTTGATTGCTATTTGTCATGGAAAGCAAGACTTGGCGTTGAGTCTTCATTTCTATGTGATCTTATGGGCCTTGTTGCATTGTAACCAACTACATTTGTTGTTGATGCTTTGTTGCTTGCTTGTTGCTCCGTCCTAATATGGGGACCAAAGTAGGCAATAATTAATTTGCCATTGAATAACCATGCTCTTTTCCCTTCATCTCTAGTTGCTCTAACATTTGTCAATTCAGCGCTTCTCTCTTCTAGCTGCCTCATAGTTAAATCTTCATCCAAGAAAAAACAGGAACTCCTCAAAAGTTGCTTCTTATTTAACAAGTTTTGCTTGTCACGAACACTTGGCAAGATAACTTTTATAGGCCTATTTTTCCCATCGCACAATTTGACAACCCTCCATGCTTTGAGGATTTGACCTTGCCAAAGTAGCATATCTCTTAGAAAGTCTCTTGAAAGGTCGAGAGTGTGCTCATTTCTCCCGTATTCCCTCACTCCTTTGATAATTACATTTGCTGCTCTACCTTGTCTTTCTTTGAGCTCATTAACTCGTGTTTCGTCAACCCGATAATAATTTTCCCTCTCTGAGTTTGTAATTTTTTGGCTAGTGTTGGCCCAAGTTTTGGTAACTTCTGAGAAACTACTTTTACCTTCTATGTTATATGCCTTCTTATGCAAGCATGCTTGACCCGGTGTTTCATCCACCTCAACTTGAGATGCTTTCGCATTGAAACCGTCTTTGTAAGCTGTTGCCGAAGCTTTCAAAATTTGCCACTCATCTTTCACACTTTGCCAACCATCCTTCATGTTTTGCCATTCAGACTTCCCAACAACAAGCACATCTTGTAATATTGACACTTGCTCTTTTAAAACTCTATTGTTGTCTGCTAGAGATTTACAGGTTGAAGTCAACACCTGTATTTTAGAATCTTTTTCTTGCTCTTTGGCCTCTAAAGCCTCCAATCTCCTTTTGGCATTCATCAGTTCTTGCACATATAGGTCGGATGACCAAGTGAGAGGAGTGGAATTAAGGCTATAGATGGCAAAATCCTTATAAACTTTGTTGTCATTGGATATGTTGTTGCCTCCCCCAAGCCAAGGAGATTTCTTGGTATGACCTTTGCCATTGAGGTTCTGCTTATTAACCTTGTGGTAATGTTTTTTCCTCTTATGTGCGCATTTTAATCGAGCGAGTCTACGCTTCAGAATGCCCCTAAATTGTTTGGCATTAACCCAAATCCATTTCCAATTTTTACCGTTGATGCAATTTTCACTTGTCCCAAATGGTTTGTTTCAAAAGGCTCAAGAAGTTCAAGACTATTTTTTAAGTTTGTGGTTGTTTGCATTTCCATTGCCAGAAAAAAGACATGAATAAAGAAACGAAAAATGACAACCCAAAAAGACAGAGAACGGTCTACCTATTGGGATGCAATACAAAATGGGACCCAGAACAAAGCTGCCAATGCCCCACAAAGGTCCAGCTCAAAAGCATCCCTTAATTTCGCAAACCCCTGCTCTAGACCCACCAAACCAGCATAACCGACAAAAAAAGACCCTTGTTTGTCACCCCAAAATCCCACTGTACCACTTCTTGGAATGGATGAAAATGCAAGTGCTTGTCTGCCCGCACACAAAACCGAGCATAAACCCTGCCTACCTGCTCAAACCGTGCCCAAACCCTGCTCAGACGCCATGCCCAAACGCCTGCTCAAACCATGCCTACTCAAGCGCTGTAATAATTAGCACAACTTCAAGAGCACTGCCGTTTAACTACGTGAGAAAAGTGGGAATGAGCTTAATTATAGACTTAAGATGATCACATTTCATCAACAGGCCACTCGCACTTATGGCCATGAAGTTTAGCACCTCAAGGACCTCATTCCATCGGCCTATTTGCTATCTCCCTCTCAGATTCAAGATTTTGCAACCAGGTTTGCTGTGAATAACATGACAGATGCTGGAGAGAATTTCCTGGTTCCGAATTGCAGCAGTGGGTAAACAACAACCAAAATTCAACGGAGCCAGAAAATATTATATATTACTGGCGTGAGTCAGCTTCACATCAGCCTTGAACACAAACTATCATTACAAATGCTTCTTATCACTGTACGTTGTACCTATCAGCATAAATATCCATGTTTTGAACCATCTAAAATTATTAATTTGATTTTTTCTTTACTTTATAAATTACAGAAATAACACAGAATATTAAAAAATATTTTGGCATTACCCATAATCAAGACCCTTTAACTGAATACACAAGGCGAGCAAATAAACATTACTTCCAGTCTACTTCTATTTGTTTTGTGACCTGATAGGTCATATCAAAAGTTTAAATGCTGCACAATTATCTCCAAAGGGACGCCCATTGATCACAATAAATCCAAGCAAACTATATCCTTGCACAATCCCCAAAAATGCTGATAATTTTGCAAACTATTCAATTTGCATCATAGTTTCTTCAATTTTAATTTTTTCTCTTTTGATCTTTGTCTTCATTATCCGCTTCAGTTGTTTAGATTTGACAGTCTCTTCCATCAACAATCATTGGTAACTTCTACAGGTCCCTTGGGGTTTGTAACTAGGGCTCTACAACTAAAAAGCCCAAACGTTTTTTACCACTTGAGTTCGTCCCATTTCACAATGAAGCTGAATTTTATTATTATAAATTCATGTAAAGAAATAAATTGAACTCTTTGCCCTTAAAAATCCCTCCTTGCAGCATAAACGAAGTCATTCATTATCATATATTATTATGCTAGAATACTCTAACAGGGCCAATTTATACAAGGAGATACCCATCATATATTTATACAACCATATATATATTTTTTTCAAATTAAACATGCCAAACAATATAAATTTGTGGAAAAAATTAACGTCATTACATTATCCAATTATTGAGGCATATAATGCCTACTTCCATGTTGCAAATGCAATTAGTTACGCAGGATCCACCATGTACCTGTTCATTTTACTTCTCAAAATCTGATCTTTAATTTCTCTTCACAAACTACATATTTATTTACTTCCAAAATGTGTTTATTAACATACTTCGCTAATGCCATAATTTTCCAATTGAGTTGCCTTTAGATATACAATTGCTTATTTATTTTGAAGTGCAACAGGTAACTTGATGAGATGTCAAGAATTGGATTCTACCATTTCAAGAGTAAACTCACTATAATGTGGTTGACGCTCTTCATCAGGAAACACAATTTTCAAATTTTGTATCTTCAGTTTTAACTAAAAGCAGAAATTGGCAATCCAAGTATCAAAAACTGTGATTTTACATGTATTGCAATTTTACTTCAATTACGGTAATGTCATTGGTCCTTGAAATAAGTTAATGATCTCCTGTTTCTGGTTATACAGATTTCACAATTAATTTCAATAAGAAAATAGTAACAATTTAATGAATCCAAAGTTATTAGCCAGATAACAAAGCAATGAAAGATGACACCGGATCACATAGCATTGAGTTGATTTTTTACTTATCTTTTTTACATAGTTCCAACTTAAATTTGATTTAATATTTCTCAACTTCTTATGCTTCCTACTTGACAGCAATAAAAACATTGTCATTCAAATGTGCCTTAGAAAGAGGCACAAGAAATTCGTGCATAAGTAACATTCTACGAAATTGAAAAGAATCGTGGATTCACTTACATACTTTGGCCTCATCATGACGATTGACAATTTGAACAACTAAAATATGAAGTTAATCATTTGTTTAAAACCAGCAGACCCCAGTTTGGCATCATTTGTCTGAATCGATAATTTATTCAAAATTTTCTTTTCCAAGGTATGTGTTTGCCAGCAAATGATGAAACCATGGTTTCGTCTTTTGGACCAAGTCCTTCGCAAGCACGTCACTGGAAAATGTTTTATTCAAACTAACGTCAAAAAGCTGGTTACCTTTGATAAGTTAACTCTGTGGCAAAGAAGCTGCATTTGCAAACTAAGATCAAGGGCCATATACTAGAAACTAAAAAATGAGGCTCTCCATGTGAACCAAAAAGGCAATGCTAATGACAGGGAATGGAGAAAGAATTCAATCAGGTATAACTGTTCCCTATTATTGGAGACAAAACTGAGCTAATGTTCTCAAGCAAATACAACTTTAAATTCCAATTGATTTTTCAAACTTCTGAATTTGGTTCAAGAATATCCATGTCATCTGTAACCATTTTGCATAAAAATTGATTAGTAAAATTTATGAATCAATGTAAAAAATAACAAAAAATTTAGAAATGCAATAGACAAAATGGTTTACTAAGTTATCCAATTGCCTTACCATGACATGGGGAGCAATTCGAACGCAGTAAACAGGAAACCCTGTATAGAATTTGAGTGGCCCCCCATCCTTGAATGTTTTAACAAAACAGTCCATAGAGCCTGAATATTGATATTTTCCATTGGCATCAGGTTGCATTTTCTGAATCTGAGTCTTCACGTAATCAAAAGGCAGACTACATGCAGCTGCAAAAAAGCCAGAAACAGCACTGGCACCTGCATTACACAAATCAAGGCCGTTTTTAGCTAAAACTTATTTCAAACCATTTAGCACTCACTGCCAGAATCAACTATGTAGCATATCTTCTAACACCACCAAAACAATGCAGATGGAATGGGGAAACACAATATTGACAAGTGTAATGCACCATGGAAAGATAAACCAAGCACGTAAAAAATATTCAAAATTAAATACTCATCCATAGATTGCAAACTTGCTGAGTACTCATGAGTGACATGAGTAAATTTCTACTCCAAGTAACTTGTCCTTAAACTCACCACGTTTCTGGACTGAGTTTTATGGTGCGTTTACAGAGCAACTTGGGGCAAGTACTTGGCATCTCTGTAGGAGAAACTCGTGCATGCCAAAAAAATTCCGAGTTTTTGCCAAGTTTTTGAATGTAAGTTATTTTTTTTTTTGTTGCCAAGTCCAAGTCAATTTAGGTCTGCCATGTTTTCCCAGAGTCCAAGTGTGGGAACTGACTTCCTCACAACTAAATGCTCTTATTTAATGTAGCACTGCTGGTATGTTTATTATTATTATTTGTGATATGATTTTGTACAACACTTGCTGAAGGCTCTACTAATGGCATAACACAAGCTTAGCAGGGGTCACCGTCAGGGAAACCCTGTGGTTAGGCATGCTCAAACCAGAATAGTACATTAACTACATGTAATGAGTTGAACTCATGAGAGAAGGGTTCTTGTGAGATATGGACCAAAAGATCAACTCAAAACTACACAGCGGAAACAAAAAAAGCATATCATATAAGTTGATGCACTGCAGAAACACCACATGTGACATTTTTATCAGTATTTAGTCACATTACATATTCACTCTCATGATAGATGGATTCTTGTCATATGTGGCCTAAAAAATTGACTCAAAACTATACAGCTGAACCACAAAAAACCATATAATGTAAGTTGATTCTGTGCATTAACACCACCTTTGTCTTTTTTATTGTTATTATTATTTGGTCACATTACATGATCCCCTTGTTGAGTTTGTATTTTCCATATAGATAATGATTTTTACTCCCTCTATCATTGTGTTCGGCATTTTCATTTTGCAGTCAGGTCTTATTTTGCTCCTCTTAAAAGGTTTGCAAATTTGCCATCAGAGCACTTCCTTTGTGCAGGGCCTGTAGCATTGACTTCAACTACTCAACTTCCACCTTCAAGTTGTCCCTTTCATCTTGTATTCCAATAAGTTCTATTTCTAACTATGGATGATACTTTGTCCAACAAAATGATGCTTAAGTTCCCCCGACCTTCCTACTAACTCGCATCCCTCAAATTTTACAAAAAACCACTTCATAGTCTATTAAAATCAAAATTGGCAGGTAACATAGTTTTTCATTGACTGCACATGTTGGTATGCGTCTCCAATGTACTTTCATGACCACTCAATTGGCAAAGCCCTAGTCAAATGATCTCCAAGACACCTATAATCCTTATGGATACAGTAACACACACAAAAGAAAGTATCCACTGCTCGCATTTCTATCACCTTAAGTCAAACTTGCCATTAGTGTGCATAGACCAGAGTTACAAGTTTCACTGAGTACTCAACAAATCTACCAGTTGCAGATCTGAGCAAGCAAGAACAAAGAGCTGCCAGACCAAATCCCCTACTTTGGCAAGTTGTCTGACAGACTCACAATTTGTTATGCTCCCGAATTCCCCTTTGGCTCGTCTCAATTTGGGACTTACCCTGAATTGGTTAGTTTGTTGTATTTAACATTGATTCCGACAATAGTGCATAGAAAAACATATGTTTCCTTACTAAACTCTCTATTTAAGTATTTATCATTGTTTTTTTCAAATTGCCAAGTCATTTTGTCCACTCCGAGCCAAAAATTAACTTGTCAAATCTGTTTTGGGAAATTTCAGAGTCTGAGTCTGGCATTTATGGCATAGACAAGTACAAAATGAATAAACATCTCCATAAAGCACAACTCCCAAAGAGATGTAGAACATTCTGACTTTATCATGCTACTATCAATTTTAAAAAGGTTGAATCAAACCTGTCAAATCCATTTAGCAACTTCCCAGTTATGTGCTTGTTCAAAGAAGAAATGAAAGAACTTCCCAAAGAACAATTTTCAAAGAGATGTTTGACATTCTTGCTTCACACAGTAATGTATTGTCATATAGAATTGCTCAAGCAATTTCTCAAGTTGAACACAACAAACTACATAAATAAATTTCAATTGTGTTTCCACAACCTCTTCAATCAAAAGCTCAAGCCTCTATCAAACTCTTACCATGACATATCTCAAGAAATTGGCAGGTTAAAATTTAAAATTCAACTTAGAGAATTGGCATATTAATAAAATACACAAATTCATAAAATAAACTTAATAACATGAATATTAGTGATAAAAACATATAAAATGAATTTAATTCTCGAATGGCTATGAAAGTTGTTGATAAATTGTTCAAATTCATGGCAAGGTTAAAAAATGAAAATAAAATGCTTTTTCACCAGCTGGAGAGCTTTTGAAGAGTTTTCCACCAAAACTTCAGAAGAATTTAATGCAGGAGCATTTCAGGGTTTGTGCTATCCTGCACACCCAAAAAACATTTTCTCTTACAGTTTTGGTTTTGTCTGATTTTGCTTGAATGTTGCAGGTCCTTTTTTGTGCAATTTTTTTATTCATCCATGTGAGGTCTCCTTTCTGATGTGGTCTTTACCCATTCCTGGACAATTTCACTTATCCAATTTGCAATACTTTGATTAGCGGTGGACAGAGAAATAATAATTCAGTCTTCCTTATGACTGGGCACTGCAAGGTTCTATTTTGGGGCCCACATGAGAATCCACCTGTACTGGGCAGATAACCTTAATTCTGCAGGGGGCCGCGACTATGACCTCATTAGTTCTACTAGTATTCCATGGCATATGTTTCCCTTTGGATTTTGAATTGCATTTCCTCTGTTCAGCTGGAGCCACAGTGGCTGATTCAGCTTTAATATGGACAAAAATTACGGCTAATTAAACTAATTGAGGTGTTCATAATGTTTCGGCTGAGTCTACGTGGGAGGTTGTGGATTTTCCTTTTCTACTGGTGGAGCCTTATTGACAGGCATTTCTTATTCACCTTCCTTCTATTTACCTATTTTCTGATTGCCTGACTTTTGGCTGACAATTTTTTAGTGAAGAACGCAGTGTTATTCCCCCGCTGAACTGGAATCGCTTGCCCATTTTCTTGCTGAATGTTGAATGACTCTTTATGGATAGAAAACATCTATTTTCTTGTTGGCTTCTCTATACAGTGATAGTTTTTCCATATATGTGAGCAGACACTTTGTTGGTTGATATAGATAGATACACAGATAGAACAGGGAACAAGAACAAAAGAGAAACCATGGAGATGCAAAAAAACCTGTTATTGTAAGCATAAATGTTATTGGAGCTCTAAAATCTGCAAATCTTGTTTCATGAATCTTGTAATGTTTTTGTGGCTTAGACAGTAAACCAATTACAGAATAGTTGACATTTGAATAATTAAATATGGAGCTGATGTTGTCCCATGAATTCTTTGTTGCTGTTATCAATTGATTGAATGTGTGTGCAGTGTGACTATGAGATCAACCATCTTTCACTAGGCGCTTGAACATTGATTGCACTAGTGTTGGAAATAGACCACACCTGGACTGACAATGGGCTGGCCATCAAGAGGCTAGTAGCTCAGTCATAGAGCACTCCAACAGCAAATGAAAGGTCATAGGTTCCAGTCCTAGCTGGTCCATCTGAGCTGTAGCACAACAACTAGAACTTAGCAAGTTTATGGGTTAGCAACTTCTCTAAGGCATTTTGAGATTTGAGTTGGCAAGTACCCCTTCAAGTTTTTAAACTGTGACCCATGGCATGACATTCATGAAAATGATCTCTATGTATGTCATCCCTATTGTCCCATCAATAGCATCATGTCAAAATAATTCCACTTAATGTGGTATGTCAATTTTCAAATATATCACTCATCACTTATAGCCATAAATGCATTGATGTTCCTCAAAGAATTGGTTATAGACAAATAACAAACCTATTTACACAGATCTGGGACTCTAGCATATGTTGGATATGAAGAGTGCAATTTTGCTCCCATCGGTTCAAGTGCCTTGATGCTACTGAGGATGAATCGCCAAGGTTGTATCAGTCTCAGGCATTAACTAAAACTAAAAGAAATACTTTAGTAGGCACGTCATCATTGTGATCTAATGATCAGGGCAATTATTTTTCCTCGCTAGATACAGCTATTACATTTGAATCCATACCCTGTTGGAGATACATTTCTCTTTATATTTGTTTGAGAAGCTTCCTCCCTTTGTGAAGAAAAGTAGCATTTCTAATGCATGGACATTAATAAATTATGACTTCAATTTCAATTTCATTTTTATCAATCCATGTGGAAATGATTTAACCCTCATGTTGATGACCTGCAAGCAATGAACAAGATCCTAGTTCATGCTTTTTTCTTTCACCATCAAATAAAGGGGCACTGAAGCCGGCATAATTTGTTCTGGTATCCATGCAGTTGCACCCACCAATTTCTAGATGTTTTATCATTCAGAATAAAAATACTGTCTCTATAAATCCTTTCATCTCAAAAGCACAAAAAATAACAATATAAACTCAAGCTAAGCAGAAAACAAAGATTGGGTATGTCTAGACAGATAATAGTTAGAAACTGCTAGCAAAACAACCAACTCAAAATCTTATGAGTTCGCAAGCTATAGCAATTCCTTTAGCCTGAACAAACATAATTATATATCCATGATGCAATATCAACAATCCTATAACTCTATAAGCTCCACTTTTCAAAGTTGAAAAGCTGATTGTACATCAAGAGAACCATAACATTTTTTCTACTTCAACCCTCAAATGATACTCTTCACAACAATTCAGAAAATTGATGCATGCAGGTTGGAAGATACCCAGTCAACCAGTATACCAGTTTACCGAACAGGCTACATTTATTTTCCAATTTATGCAGCAACTTCCTCATTTAAGCAACACAAAGCAATTTTCCCCTAAATTAAAGACAGGAATCAGTTAGCACCTCACTGTGAGACAGTGAAACTAAGATTTTTTGTGCTGCCATGGTTGAAAGTATTTTGTTCCTATTCTAGTATGTTGATATATTATCATCTTAGAAAGCATGCAGCTAAATAGAATTACTGCTGCCACTGTGAATCAGTATATTCTCTCTTTTAAAAAAGAACAATTACATAAGGTTGTAACTGCATGTTAGTAAGCCACTTCTATATATGAAAGTAAATATTCTTAAATGCGTTTCCCAAGCTAGGGTTTCTTTTGTAAATAGAGCTACACATATACACCCACTTAATAAGCACATTCTATACTTTACTCAGGGCTCAAAAGATATCATATCCTCCTGTCTTCTCCATGTTTATGCCAATAACAGAGGCATATTGATCTTCTAATAATTATAGATTCAAAATATCAAACTCCTATATTATTTCCTAAAAATACTTCTCACCAACTCTGCATTAATAATACACTTTGTACATATAAATATGCTTTCACCCAATCATTATTTTGCCGCATTCCAGTATTACTTCCTTTAGGTAGAGTTCACTAATCAGAGCTAATACTACACATAGTACATACAAATATGCTTCCATCCAATCATTAGTTTGTTGCATTCCTCTGCATTAATAATACACTGTACGTATAAATATGCTTCCATTCAATCATTATTTTGCCGCATTCCAGTATTATTTCCTTTAAGTAGAGTTCACTAATCGGAGCTAATACTACACTTTGTACATACAAATATGCTTCCATCCAATCATTAGTTTGTTGCATTCCAGCATTGTTACCTATAACTAGAGTTCGCTACTCAGAGCCAAGGCTACACAATGTTCATACAACTATGCCTCTATGTTCTATCCAACTGTTTCTCCATTACGACTCCTGTAATTTTTCCTATAACTAGAGCTTGCAAACTTGGAGCTAATACTGCACAATGAACATCAAAATATGTTTCTATCCAATCAGTTTTTTGCTGCATTCTTATTATTTTGCAATGATACAAAAAGTGAGATACTGCACACTGAGTTACATTTGACAAACAGTTATTTTGGAGTTTAAGTTGTTATTACACCCCAATTGACCAATTGAGCAACAAGCCCTTCAAACAGATACTATATCCTGTGTACTGAGTAATAAACATATGAAACATCGACCCTTAACTAGCCAATCAAAACAGAGCACAAAAAAGACTTCAAATATGTCTTACCAACCACAGTTGCGCCTTCGGACAAGCCAAGTGTGTCTTTGCAGAACTCAACACTCTGATCATAAGAAGCAAGCATTCCCATATTCAGGGCCATTGCTCTAACCACAGTTGGACCTGCTCCTTTCCAAAGGGCTAGAACCCCTTCATCAGATACAATACGATAAAGTGCATGGAATGCATTTTTGTAATGCCGACGCTGGGCCTCTGGCAAAGTTGCATCTGCTTGCATGCGAATAAGAGCCAAATCTGCAGGACTTCCAAAACATGCTCCAATGGCTCCTGCTGTTAATCCACATAAGGCCTTCTGATAAAGTGGTAGTGGTTTCCCATCATTGGCAGCAGTTGCTTTGTTTGTCAATATCCTTCAAAAGCAAGCCAATGATTAACACAAAGAAAAGTTATACTACAAGAAAATAATCAATAATAACATATGTTTTATCACCATAGGATAATGAAACTAACATTGAGACATCATGTCTAAAATCATGGGGTCAGAAGATAGTTTCTTTTTAACTTGGCAATTTGTACTTAAACAATGCCATGCAACATTTCTCATCACTGCTAATCTGTTAAACTTGATAGTCCAAAAAACCAACTTGCGCACATTTCTGAACCTACTAACACCTCGCTAAAGCACAAAGAGAACCAAACTTTAGCTAGCCAAATGAATATGTGTTCATTATGATCCCAACTTTCCAACCTATGTGCATATAGGTTTTGTAAATGAATAGAATCAAAAAATAGATTAACATTACAAACATAGCTTCCATTTCTCAGGAGGCTGCCATTCAGAGTCTTCAAGAAACTGATAGCTTACTTCTAGTTTACCTAACATTAAAGCTTGTTTAGGAAAATCTTCAGGGTTAAAATGCTCAATAAACTACCTACTTGCTCCACCTTGGAGTCGCAATGCAGGTCCTCATTATTAGAACCATAGTAAAAAAAGTCTTTCTTGGGATTGACTCGGCAAACCAAAAGATGAGTTTTTCATTTATTGCAAAATAAAAAATTATGAATATTTCGTGTAAATATTTTTTTTAAACACCATTTTTTAAGGTCATGCCAAATAAATGACCTACTTCTCCATCCAGTGCAGCCCAAAACAAATTTTATCTTTAAGACCAGAGTGGGGGCTGGGGTGACTACAGTCCAAGGGTTTTGCAGAGCAGTAACCCTAGTGTATTTCATGATACAAGGTGAGGTCAAATATTAGAGGCCCCAACACCAGGACAAATTAAGCCCTTTGAGGCCACATGGCCCCTATGAGTATGCCATTTTTCATAATTTTATCAGTTTTTCCTAAACTCCAAACCCTTCAAAAAATGCACTGTCAAGGCCATTAAGCACTAGCTGAATTAGAATGAAATGGATATTCACCAAAAGACTGAATGCACTTGAGTATGCCCTAATCAATCCAATGTTTGGTTACTTCAGCAAAATCAAAAACTGCTATGTAAAAATGAGTTTTTCATGGAAAATTCAAAAAAAAAAAACTATTTACAGGTATATTGTAAAATTGAATGAAAAAACTGCAGGTCATTTGCGGTTAAATTGGCCTAAGGAATTGTGTCATCAATCATAGAGAAAAACTGGCAACCTTTGGAATCATGCCAGCAATCAAAGAAAAAATTTGCAATAATACATGGTTATGCATCCCCGGGATTTTTTGCCATCTACCCTCACTGGGAATGTACGGACAGCTCGGGGACATTTCCCAGCTGTCCCCAAAAATCGAAACTTCACCAGAAATGTTTCCAGGATGGCAGAACGGTATGGTGATGGCCAGCCATCCCCAAATTTCCAATGTACCTTTTCATTAAAAAAAGGCCCAAGTTAATAAAAAAACAATTTTAAATGCTTCTTGTGGCCCCCACGCCCCTCTAAACCCTAACATAACAAAAATAACACTCCATATGTAGCATTTTACTTCATTTTTACATGAAAAAAATTTATAGCCAAGTCAGAATGATAGAGCGGCAGGGTTTGAAAGTGCTGTTGGAAAAACCAGCATTGGTTAGCAACAAAGGTGAGGAGTGAGGTAGCAACCAGCAAGAGAAGAGAAAGCGGTATGTTAATCTTTCATTTGTTCTTCTTTTTCAACGTTTAAAAGATGAAATGTATGATTTATTTTTATTTTTTCAGTTTTCAAATTCCATACCAAAACAAAACATGAGCAGTAGCGAAAGTTGTGGGCACTGGACATGATGAGAGGGGAAAAAAATGAAACCAACTTGGGGATTCATCAAGGTGTGGGAATGGTATAGGTGAAGGGGGGACAGCTTCAAAAAAGTCCATTTGAATGCCCTTCCAAAGTTCTAAAAGGTTATGCATAAGGCCCCTTTAATTCTTAAAAACCTCTTCTTCAATTAGTGACAGCCCTGGAAAAAAATAAAAAATAAAAATTTAGGGGCTACTAGATTGCGCTTGTCACAATTGTAAAGATCATTTTAGAGGGAGCTACACAAGAGTGTATTCTCATCTGTTGGGTATTACAGCCAAAGGGGTGAAGATTTGTGAAGAGATAAAAGAGAACAAGAGAGTAGAGTGTTATAGATTGCATATGGAGGCAAAATCAAAGTCATATGCCAACACAATCTGCACAATCAGCTATGCTTATGCCCTCTATATTTAGCAGTACTACTACTGATGTTCATGTTTCCACAGGAGGGAAGAGGAAGACTATTTCTAGTGAGCAGCTAGGTACAGTTGCGAGTTTGTTTAATGTGCATGCATTAGATGTGGCAGAGTCCTCCATTGCAAAAATAATCTATGCCCATGCCATCCCATTCCATGTAGCATGTTCTCCTTACTCCAAACAAATGTTCAAAAATGTAACCTCTATTGGCCCCTCATTCACCCCTCGCTAGAGAAGATAAACTATGCACTACACTCCTTGACAAAGAATAGTCCAAATTGAGTGTGGCGGAGAACATGAGACAATGCTCAATTAGGACAGGTTGCTCCATTGTCATGGATGGGTGGACCAATATTAGACATTAGCCATTTATCAACAACAGTCACATGTTCAGCTGGCTCATATTTTCTTAGAGCTACTGATTGTTCTAGAAAGCACAAGGATGCAAGATTCCAATTCCATATTTTAAGAGATGCCATAGAGCCTTCATGATTTGTAGATTGGGAAAATATAGGATGCAACTACAAGAAAAATGCGTGCTGCAATTAGGAGATACTTTTGGTTGCCAAGTGCCCCTCTAAGAATGCTTAGAACCTTTTGGAAACAAGCTATGAGAATGATAGAAAATAGTACTCAAGGGTGTGTTCCCTAAATACCCAGACAATAGTCTTGCAAGAGAAGATAACACACAACTCAGGTCATAAAGAAGTGGCTTATTACAGACCTCTTTCAAAAAGCAATTTTGCAAGTGGGAATATAAAATAATGTACAAATCATAACTGATGGTGTTGCAGATGAATATCTTGGCATTTTATAAGCACCTTGTGTGACACATTGCATAAACTTATTGCTTAAGGATTTGTCAAGTGGAATTCTTTGAATTTGTGCGAGTGAGAATATAAAATGCAGGATAAATAAGAGGGGTTGACAGACGAAAAAATATCTTATTATTTTATGCACACCTTGTGCAATACAATGAATGAACTTGTTGCTTAGAAATTGTAAGGTAGGTTTCTTTAGATGAATGATAAAGTTACCTATATGCAAGAAATTTATAAATTTATTGTGAGAAGCATTTTTCTTCTTTATTTACTCATACTGACTGCCTCCTAAAGGTGAAGCAATTGCCAAGCAAGAGGGTGGTGCCAGTCAAGTGAGAGCAATGAAAGAGCCATCCTAATGCCAGCAACATGCATGTGGTGAGATTGTTGATCTCATTAATGTCATTGCAGTTGCCTTATTTTGGAAGTAGGAAAATGATCATATGTTTCTGGCCCATTTTCACAGGCATTCATCTTTTTTCATTGGAGATCTGTTGTGAAAACTTCAACCAGGCAAGTAAGAGGGTATATGGCTCATTTGAGGGTTGGAGCAACTTCATTTGACTGACAAAGAAAGAATTTCTGGGCCTGTAGCAAGAAGCATGAAGGATGTCCCACCGTCCTCATGTTTTTGTATTCTTGCTTTTCCCAAGGCGATTGCATACAAAACCATGATTAGATGAATCACGTTTCTCAAAGATGGTAGATCCATATACATAGATGCTATCCCAAAAATAAATTATGCTCAAATCAAGGAGAGCAATCTATATATTACAGCAGCGTATAATTTTTATGCTTCAGATGCTGCACATAGTCAGAGATGCCTTAGCTATACCCTTTTGAAAACAATACTTAAAAAGGCACTTCTGCAATAAAACATTTATTTTTGTGCCCTTTCAAAAGCATGCAACAAAATCTATTTTATTGGTTCATTAAATGGTCAAATTTAAATTGCCGTACAAAAATTGTTACTGTTCAAGAATTCTTTAAAATTTACTCTTAAATTAACATATACATATTTCACTTCGTAAGTATCCAATGCATTTGCATGTGAACAAAATCAGAGCAAGTATGCATCCATCCATTAGGTTAAATGCAACAAGCTAGGAAGCAAAAGGGCAGAGAACCTTGTATACGTTCACTCTCCTCCATTTCAGGCCCAAAAAGAGATACTTGATAAGACCTGTCTCCTACCTCTCCAATAATCCTCAGATTATGTTCTTTGGGGATCTTGTTCCCCCTACTTGGCAATTTGTATTGGTTTCTTGACCATGTGCTAGCGGTCTGCAGTCATATCATAGTTTTGTTTTTGTTACTTCCCCTTTGGGCCTCTCTACAATTTTCTCTTCCTAGAACTTTCTATAACATACTGTTGTGCCTTTGAATCCCATTGACCTTCTTTGGGTTACCTGTAGACATTAATATAATTTATTTCTTTCTTTCTTTCTCCACCTTATATTCGGAGCCTCTCCTGATTCCCCATCAGGTTCTCAAAGGATGCTGAACTATGATGACTCAATGGATGACAGAAATGATGAAGAGGACAATGACAAAGAAGCAATGACATGTCAATAACACTGTATGAAATCTGAGAGAAAAACTCAATTGAAGAAGGGAGATTCAAATGGTTTCGGTTGTGGATCCTCCACCATATTGAAAAGCAGCTCCAAACAGGTGATAATTTTTTAGCAGTGTGCCTTTGACCTGTCTAAAAAATGTTTTCTATGCTATGACAAGCCTGTGGGCAGCTTTCTACCCTGCATTTTTATTTTCCTTGCCTTTATTTAAATATTTTTCTCTGTATTTTAAAGGTGACTTTGGTCTAAGCCAATTTTCTGACCATAAAAAACTTGCAGCTCAGCTGAAACTGGACCTCGCAACTATTGTCAAGGGCAAGGAGCCATTCAAGTTCAAGACATGAACACACTTTCTTTGCATCTGGAAAGTTCAAGGACATAATAACTTAAATAGAGGCAGAAAACGGTAGAAAATAAATTTCTACAAGGATCCTATAAAGAGGGTACTTCCTTTCCAGCTAGAAATTATGTTATTTGTATGATTTCTGTCTACTGCCAGTTGATAATTTTATATTATAGATCATAAGCATCGCAATACACTAAGTTTTAATCCCTGCATAGTTGGTTTCAAGAATACACCAGACATTCTATTATCTGGAGTATCATTATTTTTCTATGTTCCATTGCATTTCCATTACAGGTGCACCAGTCCAGTAGGCCATTTTTGGGGATGGCAGTGTATACATACATATAATTCAGATATATAAGCTTTAACCTTTCTCAAATATTACATTTCATAGAAACATAAAATATCAGGCTACAAAAGTACATAGTATATTTATAGTGAATAGTTAAGAAGACAAAAGAATGTGTACTTGGTAGCTACAGTGGTCCCTGGCTTTAGCAGAATAAATAGAAGCATTGAAAAAACGATGCACCAGATCTGTTACTCTTTAGAACCAAACAACTGAAGAATGCTACAACCTTATTCTCCATTTTTTTGAAACAACTGACTCTTTTTTGAAGAGAACTGGTTTTTCTCTTTTTAATCTAAAAAAAGGGGACACATCCCCCATTTCCCTGGAGAACAGGGGAAAGCCAGGACACCCCTGCCATCACTATAACTGCAGGACAGCAGTGGGGTGGGATGCAGGGGTGGGAGGTTTTGAGAAGATGCTTTAGAAACTGTCACTAATTGTAATTGTACCAAGTATGGCAACAGTGTTAGCAAGAGGACTGTAATAGCATGAGTGTGTTCGCAAAAACCATACAGAAAATTTAAATATATAATGGCTGGCCAATAAAACTTGAAACTACTAAAATTTTAATATAAAAGACTAATTACCCTTAAAAATTGATATTGTTGATACTTAATTTTTTATGTAATACATTATAAAAGATATAAATGAATTTTTTAAATACTCTATATATAATTAAATTATTTTTTTAGACAATTAAAAATTTAGTAGAGATTCTACTGGGGGCCCTGACCATGAAAAATTGATATATTCAGAAGGATAAACTACCTTTCTACGCAAACAAACTAACAAAACTAACAAAACTGCAACACCATATGTTGCAACTTGCATACAAAAAACATTTAAAACTGAACTCCATGATGCTCTAAAGCATAGGTTAAAGAGTTGCCCTTTGAAAATGCATATCAAAAATCTAAATAAATACTGAATTCAATCACCAAGAATAAACCCTTCCTTACACCACCCCACATCGCTTCCTTCCTATTGCTTTCTCCTCCACTTCAATCACCTCTTCCAACCAGCCTGTCACTCCTGCACCACCCAAGGACTGTCATCCCAGAATAGCCCCTATTAGAGATGGAATACGAATATGTTGACATACTTCTATGCATCAACAACCCCTTAAGATAAAACACCCCAAAATATTGGATAATATAATTATATTTTCAACCTCCAATCTGCCATTTATGTGTGACATGCAAATCAACCAGCACCTTTCCGATGTCACTACAATATGCTCGCAGCACTGCAACCTCCCAGAGTAAATCTTTGATTTCCACCTGCATACTTTTCTTTCAAACCAAGGAGGTCACTGATTCTGCTATATCTCCAAACTGATAGAGTAAAAAGAGTCTTAACAGCCATAATCTTAAATCTGCATCCACAATGACCATACCTAGCAAAATCCCCCTCCAATGGCAGATTTTAGCCAGTTACCAACTTCCATACCGTCTCTCTTAGCACTCCTTTCATGAACCCTGGGGCTGCTTTTGATTCACAAGCAAAGATTTGCTTCAATGTTGTCTCAAATATATTGCCAAAGGTCTTCTGCTCCCTTCCTTTTCTATGCTTTCTCTTACTTGCCATCCAAAACAATGCACAGATACACCCTCCTGCAACCTAGAAAATCAGAATCACCAGTACAAGCTCCAACCAACGACCAACCACGCTCTCCAACAGAGACAACGCCTCTAGACAAAGCCTTTCCACCACACATGACCGCTAAGCTTCAATTAATAGCACAAGCATCCACAACACTCCTTCAAATGTTAAAGCATCTTCTTTACCACCGATCCAATAAATTCAGATAGCACAAAAATAACACTAATCAAAGGATATCAATGCCACACATGCTAAACTTGTAATGCTCATTAACAGCTTTCTAATAGCTTCCACTACACTAACAGCTTTCTAATAGCTATTCCATGGCCTCAAACCCACATACTAGGAACTGAACAAAAGTATGATGATGATAATTCCTCCAATAAGGCAAGCACCAGTTTCTTTTACAGAACCATATTTATTAGCAAGCCTCAAAGCGGCTACTAGAAAAATGTCTCTCTAAATCCCTCCATGAGCTAGGAATATGACTATAAATTCTCATAATCGGTTCTTGATCTATGCCTGCATTGGCTAGATAATTTGTTATTATATTCAAATTATCAAACAAATTTGGAATCTACGCTTTTCAAATTTGTCCTTTATCGCTATGACTTCTTCTGCATAGCAGTTGAGTTTACAACTTTACAACTGGGACTCCTCTTTTTGAAGGGCATTTATCACTATCATCAAATCTCCTCCTACAATAACATTTTGAAGATTCTGAAATGCTGCTACATCCAAGCCAGCAATCAGCACTTTCCACTCTGCTTCATTATCAGTTCCGATGCCAAAGAAATGAAAGCCTTCATAAACCAATCTTTCTTTTGAATATCCTAAAACAAATCCTCCTCCAACGGAACCAAGATTACCTCTAGGGGGTCCATCGAAATTCAGCTTGATGAAGCTTTCTTGATGTGGAGAGTCTGGAGACCACTTCTCACTGCTTTCTCTCTTCTCATTACTACATTTCTTATTTTGTTTTCTTCCAAAAAAATTCCTTCCAAGCCCTTGAACAGGGTTACCATAATTAAATTCATATTATATATAGATACCATTAATAATTTAATTGCAATTATTTAATATTGTAGAATAAATAATAATTATATGGATGTAAATAATTTATGTACAAATTAATAATTAGTTTATAACATATTTTTTTGCTCAATAAACTGCAACAAGGGGCTTGCTCCCATTCTATTAATCAAAAAAAGTTTACATAAGCATTCAGAGTTTTTGTCTATCAAAAAGTTTTATCCTTTCAATTTATCTGTATTTTGGGCTGCAAAATTTACTTAGGCCTTACATTTGCTAGTATGCATACAAAATCTAGCAAATTTATATCTATTTTCCTATCTCCTATTGCTGTGACATAGAGCTATCAACTATGAACAGGAAAAAACATTTAACCATGGACCAAGAAAGACCTGGAAAATCATAGAGGAAAAGCTAATGCATCGTTGGAGCATTCATTGATAAACTCTGCCATGCACTCCAAGCCCTCCAAGTCAACGATTCCTAGAACCTTTTTCAAAAAGTCGGCACCTTTAGCAGCCTTGTGACACCACTGCAGAACTAATGGTGTGTCATTAGAAAACACAAATGTTTACCATTCTACCATGTCTCCTCACGCTGAGAGTTTGTTGAAGTCTGTGGGCATAGGAACCCTGATGCCATACCATGCCACCTCCAAGACCTATTGCTAATTTCCCAAAAATTGCTTCTTCATCAAGGTCACACATATTTGCTTTACATGGAAGATCTGCTCTCACAAAATCCTCACCCAAAACCCACTGAATTGCAAATAAGATGAGGCTATTTGGCATTGATTCGAAACCAAACGGATTGGAGTATCCGTTACTAGCCTTATATTATCTTTCCCAAACCTATTTTCTTGTTTCTTGCCAATGTTGTTGTTTCCTTTGAGTAAAATGACCTTACAATTATAGAGACACACAAGCGAAGAGAATTGGAAGTGATGATAATTAATGCAGAGTTAAGATGCTCCGCATCCTCTATCCTTAAGATCTTAGATAGTCGTCCACCGAAGCACCAAAAAAAAAATTGAGGTGTCTCTTCTTAAAGTCCTTCACCATCCCCATGCAATCATGACTCATGTGCAACATTCCACTTCCTTGGCTCTGCCAATTGTTAAGTTGGCCAAGTTGTCTGCTTCTTTGATTGCTTCCCTATATACATGTAGCCTTCCAAGTTTGGTAGCTGATTATGAATCTCTATCAGTATTGAGTTTAACTTCCAACTTTGAAGTTTTTTAAATCTTAATGCATTTATGACCAAGGTAGAATCCCTTTTGATCTCAACCTTCTTCATTTTCAGATTGGAACAAAGTTGTAATCCCATGAGAAGAGCTTGAAGTTCCACTTCATTGTTTGAGGCAAGACATTTAGATGCTTGGCATTTTAGACCTCCCTTCCAATCATAGATGATACATCTTGCTCCAAAGGGACCAGGTTTCCTTTTGAAGCACCATCAAAGTTCAGTTTGACCCATCCATATTGAGGTAGTACCCGTTTTGCCTCAACTCTCTTCCTAAAACAACCCCAACCCCATTAACAAGCGGTAATTTTAGACCCATCCAATATTTAGACATCCAACAGTCCAGATAAGTAACTTTGTGATTTTGATTTTCCTTTGAATTAACTATATTAGTCACTGTTTCCACTATGACTATTTATACATTGTTTAGCAAAGGGACATTTCCTTGTCCTAGAATACTCTTCTATTTCTTTCCTTCTAGATCTCCCATAATAAAATAGACAAACACAGTAACAATAAACTTTTAAAGGTGGCCTAACTAAAGAGTACTAGCCATGATTTGAATATCATTAACCAGTGCACATATCCACCCTAGCTTTGTGCATAACCATCTCCAACACTCTTGAGAAAAATGAAAACCAAGCAGGAGATGATCCGGTGTCTCTTCAAAATCTCTACAAAGTGGACATCTAGAGGGACAAGATTATCCTAACCTCTTGAATCTATCTATAGTGCTGCCCACACAAACACCCCATCCTTCAGAAGGAAAGCTTTACTCCAACAAAGATTTATGGGGATATCAGACTTTACTCCCTCCATTTCAGCAATTCAATATCCAACTTTCATTGAATATTGTCTAGAATTCGAATAATTCCATCTTATACAATCTTCCTCAGTAGTCAGTAAGATTAAATGTGTATTCAGAATCTCCTAAAGCTTCACTGTCTCAAAAACAGGTATATCTTCAACTCAATCTTTCCAATGCTAGATTGCAATTCCAAAAGATAATTTCGCTGAAAACTTAATCAGCCACATGTATTCCCCATCTTGTGGAAATAATTTGTTTTGCCTACGTGACGGAGCCGCACTTATCAATGATAGGTCATCCATTCTAGGAGTCCTTCCAAAATATAGCTGATTTCCCATTTCTTATCTCCCAAGTAATTGATTATTATTCTTCTACAAGATAACGAAAAAATCCACATTCTGGAGCCCCTTGAGAGGATTAAAATTCTTCATTTTCCTTGATTGTCCAAGTATTTATTTTGTAGAACTCTAAAACCCCATTTGAGATTGGGATTGCAATACATGTTGTAGACTATCTTTGCTCCAAGCCCTCTTTTAAGAAACTTGGTTTCTCAACCCACACTACCCTCATCTTTGGATTTGCAAACCAGCTATTAAGTGAATTTTTCTTTCCTTTGAAGCACCTTGCCAAAAGAAATTTATAATTTTCTGACGTAATATCCCGTCCTATGATGACTGAAACAAGGAATATTTGCCATCCAAGTTGCATGTTATGCAGTTTTGAAATTTGTGTGTTATGCTGACAGCATTTCAGTTTTGTAATATAGACTATCAAATATGAGCATTTTATGAATAATCAATGACTCAATAACTCTTCTTAATCTTTAGATCACTAGGGATGCATAAGCAGCAATTTATTGATGATATTTATGAGTCCAAGTTATCAAAATCTTAACTTACAGCAGGCTGACATTGTGACAAACACTTGGCATACATCCTCAGACAGTCATATATGTTAATATCCCCTGTCCTATGATGACTGAAACAAGGAATATTTGCTGTCCAAGTTGCGTGTTATGTAGTTTTGAAATTTGTGTGTTATGCTGACAGCATTTCAGTTTTGTAATATAGACTATCAAATATAAGCATTTTAAGAATAATCAATGACTCAATAACTCTTCTTAATCTTTAGATCACTAGCGATGCATAAGCAGCAATTTATTGATGATATTTATGAGTAAGTTATCAAAATCTTAACTTACAGAAGGCTGACATTGTGACAAACACTAGGCATACATCCTCAGACAATCATATATGTATAGGTGATATAGATGCAATCACAAACTCCTTTCTTCTTTATTTTATTTTACCATCCATAGACATTACATAGGCAACAAAGAAATCAAATACATGGACTGTCATTATAGAACATTTTCAGACATTCTGAGGACACATGGACTGCAACTAATTCTTTCTTTCAAACTGAGATTACAAGGAGTTTTAGTAATGCCAAAGAAACCTGGAAAAATCGCCTTGAAGAAGCAACCAATATCAGATGATAAGGAGCCTCCGATTTACCAGTTCGGCCTGCTACATAAATCGCCCCTGTTGCTGCAACTATGGTTTGAGAAATTAGTATTAGACAGTGTTCCACGGATGGTGGGGACGGGGAGACGAGGGGACATGGGGACGGGCTTCGGGGACGGGGGGACAAAGGGAAAAAGTTTCGGGGACGGGTTTCGGGGACGGGGGGACTTGGGCCTGGGAGGGGGAAACGCGTTTTCGTGGAACACTGGTATTAGACAGCCTGAAAATACTCCAAATCTCCTCCAAAATGATCGCCCTTTTCTCTAGAGTGAAGCGTTGTTCTCAATAGTGAATTAGGATGTCATAATGAAGGGATATGAACAAAATCGATGGTCCACAGCATACTGGTCTGATTCTGATTTCAGACTGATATGTAGCCAATTCCTCCACAAAACCTTCTCAAAATGACACGAGAAATCGCCTTTGTCCTCCAATGATATCGATGTCCTTCAACTAAGTTTGTGATGCTTCAATGATGAAGGATGATCATACAACATGCCTGTCTCAATTTTGTTTCAGACTGAGATATATCCCCGTTTTAGTCCACTAATCACCCTCTAGCATGCTCAAGAAGAATCGCCCTCCATCACTGAGATTATTGCTGGCCTCCAAGGTGAAGTTCGATGCTTCAATGTGGAGAGATGAATGAAATCATGGTATGCAGGTTAGCAGTTCGATTTTCCTTCAGACCTGTAAATGACCAGCAAGCACACCTTTCACCCTCAAATGCTCTTCCAATGCAATCGGCTATCCTTCCTAGCCAAAATTGATAAGCAATGTACATCTAAGCTGCCAATCTGAAGATTCATCAATACATCCACCATGGCCAACATCAAATACTCGATGAGTACATTTAGGAAGACGGAGATGTCTCCCTCTCACAACAGCAACCCCTCGGAAGGTCTTTCACTTCCTCAGTTATGCAATCTATGGGAGTTTTCATTCGCAAAGACCCAAGTCTGCAGACACCTCTCGGTTCTACAAAACCCAATCAATCAACAAATCCAATTCCAAGCCTGCCTTGAAGCTTCATCTTGATCTCCCTTTATAATTTTTCACTCCAACATCCAGAAGCTTCTAGAAGTGACTTAATGAAATAATATTTAATTAGTCACTTTATTAAACTAATTAAATATAAAGTCATCTTTTAATTTTAATTTATTTGATAACTTTATAAATAATTAACTTAATATTATTAATGAAAATAATTAATCAAGCTATCCATAAGATATATCAATAATTTGGACAACTTAATTAATTAATTAATTCTTCTTCAAAAAGGGGACATTACATCTGATTCAGCCTTTGATTGACTGATGATGGGCATCTGAGACAAGAAAGGAGGGAAATGGGGATGGTCGACGTGACCACTTTCAGTATAATTATCCTTCCTACCTAAGAAAGCCAGCCACCCTTCCACAGAGAAATCTTTTTACTACATCTTTCCAATAGAGGATTCCACAATTTTTTAGTTTTTGGACCCAATGAAAGGGGTAGTCCCAAATAAGTGCATGGAAGAGTTCTTTTTTGAATTCAAGAATTTTAAGTATTTCCATCTGCTTATGGGGTCTAGCGAACAAGAAAAATACCTATGATTTTACTGCATTTACTATTTGGCCAAAGGCTTTGGAGTAGTCTAATATTCCTTTTATGACTTTCGCTTTCCTTCGCTTGGAAGATCCAAACAACATTGTATCATTTACAAATTATTGAATGCGATATCACAATCATATTTCTAGTCATCAATATGCCCTCCCACAAGCCAGACCTCACTAAACCATTTATTGCTCTCCCCAATGCATCTGCCATCAAGATGAGAAATGGAGATATAGGATCCCGATGAAGGCCTCGAGAGGCTCCAAAGTACACTTGGGGACTTCCATTTATTATAATTAATATTGACTAGACACCAAATTGAACATCCAGTCACTCAATCATTTGTTAAAACCGTAGGCCAACACGACTTTGAAGAGACACCTCCAATTAACCTAATCATAGGCCTTTTTTATGTTTAGCTTTACCATCATGCTACTTCATCCTATTGATTAAATTGAATGTATTGCCTGCCTCTTGGGACAATATTAATCCATCTAGGATTTTGATCATCCAAGAACAAAACCATTTTGTTCCACAGCAAAAATATCAAGGAGTACCAGTTTCAATCTATTTGCTATTATCTTATAAATTGTATTGCAAAGGGAAATGAGTCGAAAATCATCAAAGGACAAGGCTTTCTCCTTTGGGATGAGGGCTATAAAGGTGTTATTTAAACCCTTCAATATCTTTTCCTTTTTCTCTTGGACTCTTCAACTGCCTCGTAAACATTTTTGCCCATGATATCCCAACATTTATGAAAGAAATTTGCTAGATAGTCATCTTGACCAAGGGCTTTATCTAGGTGCAACTCAATAGCAGCTTCTTTAATTTCTTGCTCTAAAAAGGTCCCTGTCACTAATTAATTATGATGCTCTTAAACTAGTCAAAGATACCCCTTAAGAATTGGTCCTGAGATCGCAAACGTGATCCATTCCAATCATTTAAAAGGTTGTTGAAATATTTAATAGCTTTTGTCTTTATCTCCTCTAGCGATTCCAATTGGATCCATCCTCTTTTTTTATCTTGTTTATTCTATTCAAATCTTGGTTGCATTGTGAATGTACTTTGTGTTTCTTTCAACCAAGTCTCCCTAGATTTCTGTCACCAATAAATTTGCTCCCTAGCCAACAATTTAAAACATTCTTTCATTAATGATTTTTATTGGATAAAATATGTTCTTCTATTCCTTGAATAAAGATTTCTTTATTCAAATTTGAAATTTCAATTTCCACACTTTTCTTTTCTACATAGATGTCCTTGAAGTAGTTTTTGTTCCTTTCTTTCAAATTTTTCTTTACCAACTTCAATTGTAAGAAGACCCTAAACATCTTTGTTTCGTATTGTTGATCGCTTGTCCACCATATTTTGATATTAGTCATAAAATCAAGATCTCTCATCCAAATGTTTTCGAATTTAAACGAGCTTTGTTTTGGTTGCTTGTCCTCGATTACATTCAATCTAATCTAGCCACATGCACTAAATTGCACTCACAAATTTTGGAGATAGCACCGCAATCCCCCCTAAACAAAGCAATCCAATTTCTCTAAAATGTTGTTGAAGCCCAATCTTCTATTTGTCCATGTAAAGTGACCATTTCTTAGGGATTATTTTTGGCAAAAAATTTTGCAAATTCAATCTATGGTTGATTTCTTTCTGAACCCCACCAAGCTTGTCTATGTCTTGTAGAATTGCATTGAAGTCTTCTCCCAAGAAGAAGAAGAATGAGCTAGAGAAACAAGAGAATGCTTGCTCCAGTTTTGACAAAACCTACCTTTTCTTTATGTAAATGGATGGCCATAAACATTAATTAGAATGAATTAAAATCTTGTTGCTAAACACATCACCCTGTAGGCCAACCAACATTTCGCTTCACCAATCTTTTCCATTGTGATTAACATTGGTCGCCAAAATTAAGCAATGCCTCTAAAGGCCCCACTCCTATGGCCAAAATAACCTTCCCAATAATTTAGTTTTGATTTCATTATGTTGTCCTCTCTACTCCCCAAATTTGTAACTTGATTTAAGAAAATATCAAGTTTTGAAGTTTCCATTTGACATTTTACTAAGCCCTAACATTCCATGATGAGATCTTCATTGCATTTGGAAAGGGTCTTTCCCTTCCCAAATCTTAACATCATACTTATCTTCAATAGTCCTTTAGCATCTCCATCTAGATTTACCTTTTCTTTATTATTATTCCTTGCTTTCTTTTTTATCACAATAGTCAAGCTTTTTCGTTTATGATTGTCTACAAAATTCCTCTATTTTCCAATGAATTGGTATCCAATGTGTCTAATTCCATCACTAGATACCCTTCTTCCAAGCTCTTTGTAGCCTGAATATTAACTCCTTCCATCAGTTGAGGGACTTCTATCTTAGCCCCCAAAGGATTCTCCTTCGATTCTATATTCATAATAAACTCCATTTCAAGTTGAAGGGAAGGATCCTAAAAGGAGTTTTTGGAGGAATCTTTCATTCTCTTGATATTTGTTATACCAAACAAATCACAAGCTATATTAAAAGGACTGAAGTCCTGATCAAATTTCTCCTTCAAGATGGGGGAGGCTAGTACTCTTTTCTCCAAATCTCCCAAGTACTATGGGGTCCTAGTTTCTTCCAACCAAGGATGTAGAGGATCAAAAAGGATTCAAAAGTATTGCTTTCTTCTTTTTAACTTCTCTATTCTTCTCCATTATTTGTTGGATTTCTTGGGGATCTATTGCTTCATGTCTAGTTGACATCCCCACCCATCCTTTGCTTGGATAGCTTTCAATTTCTATCTTTTGTCTACAAATCCCATATTTTGATCTCAAATCTAATTCTTCCACTGGGTGAATCTTCAAATTTATAGACACATAAATTTTGGCATACATCTCAAAGTCTCCAATCCTGATTTGTTCACCAATCTTAATTAAAGTTCCAATTTTCTCCCCTATCATTTTTAGGGATTCTGCATTCAATATTCCACTAGGAGGTTGTAGAGTTGAAACCACATTGGGGTGCCTATGATTTTGTGTGGGATGTCTATGATTTTGTGTGGGGTGTCTATGATTTTGTGTGCTAATGGGTTAAAATTAGGAACCAAGTTTGAGGTATAAAAACCCACACCATCCATCATCAATACTCTCTAATTCATTATTTCTTTCTTTCACTAGAGATACAATCTACCATAAAAATCCCATAGGCAATGCCTGATTTTAACTTCATTTCCCCAATTAGATTGACATAATTTCCATGCTTTTGCCCTAGCAAGCTATTCCCACTATTCCCCTACCAATTTCATACAAAAAGCAAATTCCCTGTATCTATTTACCATTTTAGATAATTCATTCAAGGTATCCATTTTTTTTCCATTATCCTTCGATTAGGGCTCTATCTTCTCCATCTTTCATTTGTTGCTTCACCAAATCGCTTCCAACCTCAACTCTGTTTTCAGGTTTAATAATTGTCTACTCCAAAAGTTTGCTTCATTTTACTCCAATTCCTTTCCCCAATCTTTTGGGAGTCTTTTCTTCTATCAAAGTATCAATACTCCCACCTCCTCTACTTATTCTCATTCCTTCCAATAGTAAAACTCTGTCAATTTTCGTCGTTCTTTGCATATTTTTGCTCCACCTTTTTTCTAAGATAAGATTCATAGTTATTTTCACAATTAGTTTATAATTATATAATATATTCTATTAATAATTCTATATATTATAATATAATAATAATTACAACTTGCCTTAAACAATTGGAGGAATTGGAAAATCCACAACAAATTTTGCATTCCCTATCCAAGAAACATGCTTTCTAGTACTCTATTGTCAAAATATGATCTTATATATGGATAATATGCAGGTTATCATTTGTGAGGGGTGATTGGAAATTTTTCATTGCATAATATATTGACATTTCAAGGACTGCTATTTTTTTTAGCAACTCACAAATCCTTCATAGAGACTAGTGTACAAGTATCGATTAACGATGAGTCAACACAACACCCCTCTTGCTGATTTGGTATGTTGATATGCATTTTGTTTGGTTTTTTGTTGTTTTTGGTGGTTTCCTTGGACCAAGCCTATTGCTTGGATTTTGTGTAGTAATGTTAGACATGGCCCTTTTTAGTTTATTCCAATTTTACTGACCTATAAGCACTTTTCATTTTGACGAGGGGTTTCCTACAAACCCCTAAATTAACCAAACAAAAAAAAAATAGTACTCTATATAATTATTATAATATTATTTGATATATTAATATATTAATATTTAGTTAATTATTATAATATTATTTGATATATTAATATATTAATATTTAGTTAATTATTAAAATATTATTAGATATACTAATAATATATTTTTGTCGTATTTGTTGTGCTAAAGAATACAACTGCTCTGCCAAATTTCAACACCCAATCCACCATGCTCACAGATTGTAGACATGTTTCCTGCAACAAAAACAAAGCATCTGGGTTTAGGATCATAAGGGAAGATTACATACATCTATCTAAAAGAGACACCAAATGATATCAATCTCAAGGAGCCTATCTAAACTATGCAATAAATTCAATATAGATGTCTCAATACTAATATATCTCACTGTCTTTTAGATAGATGTATTTAAGACATGCATGCTACCTTTTTGTAGACATCTTTCAACCCCACTCCAATGCTTCTAGTACTTCATGACCTTAAAAACTCAATGTCCTGCAAGCACATCTCCCCACGGTTCTGGATGACATCCGCAAAGTCTTGAAGGACTTGGCAAGTACATCCTGTCATTTCAGAAAAACCCCACTTGAATAAACCAAAGTTCTTGGACTCGCTAGGTGACCTTGGGCGACTCCCTAAGGCTCAAACTTGGACTCGTCCAAGTCCTAGGCGAGTCCAAACACTCGCAGACTCAGCTAAGACCCAACAAGTCCTTCTGCTATGGATCACTGAGGCTATGGATCATGTCTTTAATAATGAGGACCATGATTGGGTTGACCAAGCAAATAGAGAGGTTGAGGTTGTAGCCATGGCAGAAATAGAGGTTAGAGCACGAGTAGACACAGGCACAGTTGATGTTGGTGAGGGTGGCATGGAGTCACAGACATAGACTATGGTTGCTGAATCATCCAGAACTCACCTTGGACGCCTTCTTAGGAGGGATGCAGGCTCCTTTAAGCCATAGACTTGTAGTTATTGTTTTGATATTTGTGTGGAACATTTGATGCCATGGATTTTATATTCCATGAGTTTTGTATACATTTGACAATATTTATATATCTAAGTTTCTTATTTCCTTCAGCTACAATTTGTGTTTATACTTATGTGATCGATGTATACTTGTGTATGTGATCAAATTAGCTTCTATTTGATGATGTTATTGTGTCTTTAAGGTTTATTGAATAAGGGGTGAATGAAACAAGTTTTAAATCCTTAAAAATCTCTAAATTTCTTGGGTTTTTCACTTTGCCGAGTCTTTGTCGAGTTTTTTTGCCAAGTTCCAAGTCGAGTCACCCTTGCCAAGTCCGCGTCGAGTCCGAGTCTCATTTCTATGGAATAAACATAATATAGATTTTGTTTTTAGGCTGCAGCATACCAATGCTGCTAGTCTCAGACTCTAAAAGCATAAAAATTTTAGTAGGACAAAACATCAAATTTCAAATAACCAAGTCAAAATTACAACAAAGTGTAGAATACTTCACTTCCTACTCATTCAGTGCAAGAAAATGTTAGAATTTTTTAGTTATGTAAGCTAACAGTTCACAACTATGTTCCACGGGGACGCATCCCCTACCCTTTTTCCCTCGTACCCGTGCCGGGGACGGGAAATTGCCATTTCCTAGGGGTCCCCTTCTTGGCAAAATCATCAGGGATGTTCCAGGGACTGTTGTTGGGAAGCAGGGGACAACAGGGGATGGCAGGGGACGGCCAGCTGTCCGTCCCCTATGGCCCAGAATTTTTTAAGTCAAAAATTTATAAAAAACATATTTTTAATTTATAAACGAGGTTTGGTTGGCCCCACCAAGACCCCAAATAAACATTAAAATAAAAAAAATCCTAATCTCATGCATAAAACAAGCAAAAGGAAGAAAAAGAAACTCATTTTGACATTTGCAAAATAGGAAAAGGGCACCAAGAAGAGAAGAAGCAGCTGGTTAAGGAGTGAACAGCAGGTGAAAGAGGAGCTTAGGCCATCAAATCTACTTCACTAGAGGTATGTTTTTCATTTTGCATTTGTTTTTGTAGTTTGTTTTAAGATTTTTTCAAGTTTTGTCCAAGTGTTTTTCAATTTTTTGAACAAAAAGGGAGGGCATTGTGGGTTTATTTTGTTTATATTTTAAATTGCAGTTCTATTTGACATTCTCATTCAAACAAAATTATGAGCAGCTATGAGAGTGGTAATGAAGAAGTTGAAATTGAAGAAATTCAAAGAAATAGAAATAGAACTAGAAGAGGGGCAGCCATTGGGGAGACTTCACGAACTATGAATGTAGCAGGGGCAGCAAGTTCAACCACAGCCCCAAACCCATTTGAATGTCATTCCCAAATCCTCAAAGAGTTTGCAAAAGGCTCATTCAACCCCAAAAAACCTCTATTACAATTTGCTACAAGAATTGACAAAGATAAGAAAAAAAAATTCAGGGGGTAGTACAGTATGGGAGAGTCATGTGTGCCACAAACAATATAAGGGCAGCTATACTAGGGTCTATTCCCATCTTTTGTGGCTAGGTGGTCAAGGGGTGAGAGGTTGCAAAAAAATAACTCAAGCTCAAAAAATTGAGGCAACTAGATTGCATATGGAGGGGGAAGCATTAAGTAAAGGGACTTCAATAGAGAGTATCAGTTTGCAGCCTAGTGTGTCAAATTCAATGGATGATGCTTGTCATGGGGGAGAGGGTGCCATTTCTAGTAGAGGAAAGGCAAAGAAGACTAAGAAAGAAACTAATGTTGCTGATTTGTTTAACATACAAGCACGAGAGAGGGCTGAAGCCTCTATAGCCAAGTTTTTTTTTGCTCATAGCATACCATTCCATGTCTCACGTTCATCATATTATAAACAAATGTTCAAAGATGTCATATGTGCTGGCCCCTCATTTGTTCCACCTGGAGAAACTAAGCTACACACCACCCTTCTTGATAAAGAGTACTCCAAGGTGACTA
This sequence comes from Cryptomeria japonica, assembly GCF_030272615.1. Lineage (NCBI taxonomy): Eukaryota > Viridiplantae > Streptophyta > Pinopsida > Cupressales > Cupressaceae > Cryptomeria > Cryptomeria japonica. The sequence goes on along the minus strand of NC_081405.1, from coordinate 123,566,731 downwards.
TTTTGATGCAGGATATGAGACAAACATGGATGACGGATGGATGCTCCATAATTATGGATGGGTGGACTGATATCAAACATCGGCCACTCATCAATCTTATTGTCACTAGCACTGCAGGCTCTTATTTTCTTAGAACTGTAGATTGTTCAGGTAAAAGGAAGGATGCAGCCTTCCGATTTCAGATTTTGAGAGAGGCCATAGAGAGATTGGAGTCTCTAATGTTGTGCACGTAGTGACTGATTCAGCCCATGTGTGTAAGCTAGCTGGATTTATGGTGGAGAGTGCTTATAAGCACATTTTTTGGACCCCATGTTGTGTGCATGCATTGAACAATACCTTGAAGGACATTGGGAAAATTGATTGGGTGAAGGCAATGGTGCTAGAGGCTAGAGATGTGCAAATGTTCATTTGCAACCATCACACTTCACTTGCATTGTTTAGGACATTTTCGAGGAAGGAATTCGTCGAGCCCGTGGAGACTAGATATGCCAGCTACTTTATTTTGTTAGAGAGGATGCTTGAGGTCCAAGAGGCCTACAATCCATGGTGGTCAATGCAGAGTGGGTTAGATGGCATGAGGCAAGCACACCGGAGTGCAGAAGCGTGAAACAAAAAATGCTTGATGATAATTGGTGGTCCACAATGAGGTAAGAAAATTGGCATTGCTGATTTTATTATTTAATTTTTAAAATGTTCATTTTTATTAAATAATTTAATGATTTATTGATTATTAAATTCTAACTTGTAACTTGTTTGCACTTGCAGATACATTTGCTCCTTCATTGAGCCTATTGTTCATGTGATTAGATATGCTAATACTAACTCTCCTAACCTTGGAGAGATTTATGAGACCTTTGATAGCATGCTTGGGCAGATCAAGCAAGCTATTTATAACAAGGACCCCACTTTGGGATTTTATGAGGAGCATCTTCGGCCCATTGTGACATGGCGGTGGAACATTATGAACAACCCACTTCACATGGCAGCCTATGCTCTCAATCCCAAATCGTACGCACCGAGACCTTGGAGAGTGCCTCCATCTAGTGATGAAGAGGTGAAAGATGGCTTTTTTAAGGCAATTTCAAAAATGTATAATGAAGATGAATCTACCAAACTCCGCACATAGTGGCTTAATTTTGTCAATCTTCATGGTCCAATGTTTGACAGACCTGAGGCGAGGTTGGATAGAGCTACATTAGCTCAAACCGACCCTATTGGATGGTGTACATGGCATGGTAGAGATGCACCAGATTTGAGAGTACTTGTCGTTCATCTTCTTTCACAGGTTGCCAGTTCCTCTGTTGCAGAGAGGAATTGGTCCACATATAACTTCATCCAATCAGTCAAGAGGAACCACCTTACCTCTAGACGATCGAAAAAGTTAGTGGTTGTTCACAGTGCATTGCGGCTACAAGATCTCCAGACTCCTGAGTATCATCAGACTCCAGCCTTACGTTGGAATGTCAATCCCGAAGATGCTATGCAGGTTGAGGAGGACGAGACGCCTCCAGGATTGCTCGAGGTTCCATTGGTTGAGGAGGCAGCCCCTCATATTGATAGTGACTTAGACAGAGACTCTAGCTCTGATCTTGATTTAGACTCTTAGTCTTAGACCTACCATGTGCTGATCATGGACAGCCATATATTTTCTTAGTTTATCTTGACATTATGATAGACTGTTGATTATGGACTTCTATGTTTTAACTTTTCTATTTACAGTTTATGTCATCTCATAGTTATGGATGTTTAATATTTAATATTTATCATTTTATGTCTATTATGGATGTTTATCAATTATGACATATGTTTGTTGGCAATGATTGATAAAAGCATTTGAATTTTGGTAGAATGTTTGTCAATTCTCTTGTGAAATCTCAGTTCAAGTCTAAGCAATGTATTAATGTCTATGATGAATACTTTACCATTGTTATGATATGCATATTTGAAATTTCTCTATATTTGTTAAAAAAAAACCTATTTTTTTTAACAGCCGTCCCTTGTCGTCCCCCCGAAAATGACCCAAAAGTACCCCTGCACCGAAAACATGTCCCGGCGTCCCCTGCCGTCCCCGTCCCCGAAACTCCGTGGAACATAGGTTCACAACCACAAGTAATTTTACAAAATCTAAATTACAGCATTCATAAACACAACTGAAATTCAATACTCTCAAGTCTAATGTAACTATTTTTCTTGTTTAAGCTGCAAACTAATACACTATTAGATGATATTAAATCAGGACAAAAAAATAAGAATTTCCTTTAAGAAACACAAATTCTTACTTTCCACAAGAAAGAAAATATCAAAACAAGCTACCATATAACCTAGATATCATTTATCATTTTTAAGGCGTGCAGTTTCAATATAAACTATTGCTTACAATTTTAAAGCAAAAGAAAGCACACAATCAAAGAGAACTCTCAAGATGAACAATTCGATGCAAAATATTGAGGCTTACCTAAAAGATCCAAGACGTGCAGTCGTATAAGTGGCTTGCCGTAAAAGACCTGCAGATAGCCCCTGTTGTATACACCGAAATAATCATATTTTTAACATTGTGTAGAAAGTAGACTTTTTATCAATTGTTCTACAAAGCAAAAATCAGAGATTATTCTCTGTAAGGCAAAGAACCAAAATATAGCACCATCCATGAAGAGAAAATTTGAAAATCTAATGTAATCGTGCAACTAATAAAGCATTACTCCAAAATTCCATAATTCAATTGAAAAGCTTAAGAATGAAACATAAAAAATGATTGAAGATCAACTGGGCCACCTGGTGATGACCATTTTGGTTTGGAACCAACAACCTGGTACATGGGCACCTTAAACTAATAAACAACATGCCACACCACAAAATTATATGCATATTTGCAAGATCATAAGTCAGATGCCACTCCACAACTAAACAAAAATATAAGCAACTAAAAAGATCAGAATAGTCTCCTGTGAAGGAATTCAACATGCAAACTTGTTTCCAGAAGTTCACTGAATGTGCAAAAATGCTTGCACATGGAAAGAAAGAATAGGATAATCACAAAACAAGAGGTCTGCAGTAAAAAGAGATTATCACCAAAAAGTTCCAACCCAACAAAGAACTAAAACTACTAACTCTATTTAAAATTTTAAATCCAACACAGCCTACAAATTCCTACAGGTATAATGCAAAAACCATATGTTTGTAAAAGTGAAATTTATAAACAACCACAGAATGCAACATCAGATGTTTAATCCAACACAAAATACCCCCCTGCCCTGAATAACACAATAAGAACATTTCCTTTGGAAAAATTTTGTCTTAACAGTTCACCTAAGAAAGCATCCCATTTGAGATCAATATTTATCACATGGGGTACAGAAATTGGAAAGTCGTGGAAGAAGCAGAAGATGATAACACGTATGCTTTGCCCCCAATTTGAAGATTTTCTATGATACCACCTAATTGGACATTATGAGAGGTATTAAAAGAATGATATCCATTTAGACTTGGAGTTAGTAGATTATCCTTAGACAATAATATTTAGTTTAAGATCTGCCTGCGACATAGAAACAGAAATAAGCTCCTTCATGTGTCAACTGTATATCAAAGATTCCTTTTGCATGCCTACACTAAAGTTCAGATGAATTTCAATGTAATATGTGCACCATCTAAGAACATGCCACAGCAAAACAGGCATCAACATGGCAGTAATATAAAATTTAGGATTCTTGGAATATGTGCCACACAGATTTTCAAACGTGTTTGTGTGTAGAAAATTTTCACATAAAACCACACAAGTAGAAACTTAGATGCAATCCTCGGTTTCCAAAACCAAATGAAATTCATGTATATGTACAAGAATATATCATGATACCAGGAGGGTCATAAAACACAATTCTCATCTTCTTCATCATTTCTTACCACTCAAATAATGTAAATAATTTCATTTACTTTCATTTCAACATGATTTACTATAATCTATGTTCATCCTGTACATACCCGAAAAATAATTACCAAAGTGCTTAAATTTTCAACAAAAGTTTCATGAAATCCATGCAATTCAACCAACATGAGACCATAAACCAACCTGGTAAAAGGCACCAACGCCCTCTTGAGCAAGCATGTTCTTTGCCACCCGGTAGCCTGAACCCTGACCCAGCTGAATGCGTACCTGTGTCAGATCACAGTAGAATGAATCAGATATAATTCCAAATAACGCAACAATTCTCAAATCAGACAAGCTCAATTGGTAAACCCTAAAAGCATTAGGGCCCTCAAAATGGAGCCTCTAGTTCGAATTCTGCCAGGAAACATTACCAAGTGTTGAAATCAAATAAAATGCTTTTTAGAATCTAACTAGCCAACAAACTCTAAAAACATTTCAATGTTCAGAAGGATGATACAAGCTATGAAATACATTGGCAAATCTATATCTGAAAATTTCCCATTCAACGCGACGTAAAATTATATGATTGTGCATCAAATGTAAAATTAAAAAATGATTCTCGTATATCTAAGCTTCTATATTCCTAGCAACATATAAAAACTTTAACCTAAAGTTCAAAAAAAATCATAATAGCCACGCCACAATAGAGTAAATCCTTGATGAATCTGACAGATGAGATATTCCTCAGAGATGGCAATTTAAAACAATGATTTTGTAGATCGAGGTTTATGTATGTATGGCAGTATACAAAATTTTTAACCGATGGTAAATATCACCGTCCTCGCTGCAGCCAAATGCACAAATCCAGATGCTAAAGTAAAAGTTCCGGATAAATTTGACACATGATCTATAAAAATAATGGATTTCATGAATGTGATTTTAAATAAATACGTATGCCTTCTATGTAAAATTCTGAACCTGAGGTAAAAACACATTACCATACTCATCCGGGACAGTTTGACAAAAGAGACACCAGTTGCTCAAAGCAATGGAAAAATGATCTTACTAGATCTAGGTTTAAATTTCTGGCACTACATAAAATTTTGAACCTAAAGCAAAACAAATTACCATACTCCCCACAGCCAAAAGGATGAGTTCAGGTGCAAAAGTAGAAATCCCAGAGTTTTACATGGATAAGTTCAACTCAAAGGTTAGAATCCTAGACAAATTCAGCGGAAGAGATACCCCTTGGTCCTAGCAAAATAAAGATAATCCTGACAGATCTAAGCTAAAACATGACTGACACTGCTTAAAATTTCCATTCAACAGCCAAGGCAGATGGCAAAGAAATAAATCTATTCAGCTTGAGTTAGATTAAAAGCAACCAACATATTTCTGTATTTCCAACAACTCTTCAAATAAAGTATTTACCACAGCAGCAGCACGAAAAGAATATAAGAGAGCAGCATCCAATACTCCGGCAAATCCCGTCATATGAAACGGAAATGGTAACACGATACATAACCCTACCCCAAAAGGAACGGTAGCATCGTGAATAGCACATTAAATAGCTGCAGATGGTGCTCTGGCAACTCCACATCAAACGATTCAAGATCCAATTTTGAAGTTCCAGCTGAATTTGACAGAGAGATACTTCTCAATCCTGGCATCTACAACATAACCTTACCTCCAAAGGAAAATCAAGCAAATTAAAAAAACTCAACCTTTAAGGGTTTGATCCCGTGCTATTGAAATTCTGCCATTCAGCCATTCATAATAGGAATTCAGCCATTGAGCCATAGAGATTAGCAAATCAACAATTCAGCCATAAAGAATAGAAATTCGAGCATTCAGCCATGGAGAATAGAAACTCGGGCATTTAGCCATAAAAAATTCAAATTCAACGATGGATTATTCAAAATCACAGTCTGATCAGTTATTTCTCCATTCTATTTTAGTGGATCTAAATAAAATTTTAATTAACCTCCGAATATAAAGCCGGCGAGGCCAGATCGCTGACATCCCCGGCCAATATAGAAACTTCGAAAACAAAAGAATTTGACCGTTAAAGATTCTGAGTTTCTATAGTGGAGCTAAAGAGTGTCTCGATAGTAATTGAATTAAAAAAAATTCCCGTAAAAACAATTGAAAACATGGAATAACGTACGACGCACCTTGATCATGTCCACAGGCTGGATTACACACGTGGCGAGCATACCAGAGGCTCCGCCATTGACAAATGGCTTCACTGTGTTCCATACTTTGGGCGTCTTGGGCTTCTCCTCTGCCATCACGACGACGCGATTCAAAACCCCGACCTCCTTGCCCTTACGCAAAAAAATCGCAGTCTGCAAATGCAAGAGAACTCAGAGAAGCTGTTGATATTTTTAAATGTACTTATTAAATATGCCCTAACATTTATTTTTAAGCGGCCAATACTGCAGTTGACGGTCACATGAAGACTAATAATAGCAGTGCTTTAGCGGTCGTTGGCTTAAAGAAATTGCAAAATGTGAACCACCTAAGATTGACCAAAATCGACTTCTTTTTACCAAATTTTGTGTGCTTTCAGTTTTATCAGGGGGTCTCTTCCTAGTGATTTGACTGGTAGGCCAAGTTTAGTTGGAATCAAAATACCAAATTAGTAAGTATGCATTTATCACGCGGAGGAAGATAATCTAGTTAAAAATCCCTCCGTCGAGATGGGTGTTTTTTTTTTTTTTCTTTTCTTTTTTTTAATTGACCAAAATGCTATTTTCCACATAAAAATAGCACATCCGCAAAAATTCAAATTTGCATAATGTGGGATTTTTTGAGGTTTTAAAAGTATTGTGGAGGCAGATTATGGGGATGGGGATGGGGATGGGGATGGGGATGGTGAAAATTGCATAAAAATCTTTCTTCATATGAACCGTTTGTTTGTGTGGAGCTTAGCCATTGGTGGTGGTGGATAAAATACATTCAAACTTATATAATAAAAAAACAATAACAATCTTTCTTTTATGATTTTAAGGTATAGATTTATGCATTTAATAAGATTTAATAATTAGAATATATACTTAATAATATATATAAACTTTAAACATTTTCTAAAACTGAATTTTTCTTTTTAATATTTTTATTAAACAATTTAAAAAAACAAAAAAAAATTTAAAACTAAATTATTGTTTTTTTAATTAAATCTAGAGATGAAAAGGTGTGTACTTTTTTTAATTAATATTTAATTTGATAAATCATAAAAATAATTAATTATGATTATGTGGTATGTAAATTGTCTTTAATTCCATAATTTTTTAAAATTAAATTTAAACACCTCTTTTTAATTGTGAATGTTATTACGTCTTCCATGATGTATTTTGGATGTATAATTGCTTATGCATTCACAATAATCAAAAAAAAAATTCTAATTTTGATGTCTATTTTTTCCCTTCATTTTGCACACACAATTCATCAATAGATCAAAAATAATCATATTAATTATTAAAAAATATAATAATAAAAATGAACACAAAACAACCCAATAACATAATAAACCATCATTATCACTTAAAAGAACTTCTAATATAATCTATACCCAAACCAAGTTTAAAATACCTAATATAAACTTAACTCAAACCAAAATTGAGTGAATTTAATATTAAAAAACCATTTAAAAAAAAAAAATATATATATATATATATATATATATATATATACCCATGTTGAGTGCAATAGGAATAAAGGGAAAGTCAAGTAATTGGTTTGGAATAAGTTCCCAAATAGCATATTGTTGTATGGCGATAGTTTCATGAACATGAAGAAGGGATTTAGTGATTATTGCAAGGAAACAACCATAAACATCGTGGTTCATTCGATGAAAATTAGAAAACTGAAAGTCTCATCTTTGTTACCTTCGCAATCTTCGATTTGTCCTAATGTTATCTTAATTCAATTGAATTCTTGCTTTGGATGCATCGATATTACTATTTTTTTCAACTTAACGAGTGCATGTTCGTACCAACCAAAAACGACTTGTGGACTTATTGTTAACAAGTGCACTAGGTAAACGTGTAAGGACTATATAGGGGTTTATAAGTAGATCCAATTTTCAATTAGTTTAAAATATATAAATAAGAAGTTTTGTAAGGAGGATAGTGGTTTTAAATATGATAGAAGAATCTATTTGAATTGTTTGGTACATTAAACGTGTATCTTTTATATTATGAGAAAGGTTTAAAAGTTTATTAATATTATATCTAGACGTATTTTTCTTGCTTCCTAAAGGTCATGTATGTAATATCTTTCATAAGTTTATATAGTTATTAGGTGAAGGCGAGGTTGATGTAAATATCAACAAGACATCATATATGTAATATTATATTGAATATACGGCTTTGTTGATCTATGTTTATAATGTTTAATTTGCTTTCTCAAGTGTTAGTTTTGGGATTTATAGATTGTAGCAGTATCATGAGTAATTAGAACTAAACAATAATTGAGAGTGGAAGGTCAAGTGAGTTACTCTCGCTTCTATGGACAAGAGAAAGAACTTTTCGTAATGTACCATTGATAAGACATGTTGTGAGGCATACATTGAAGTAAGCATAACCTCTTGGCTCACAAACAAGAGCATCCTAGCATCTAAGTATTCATCTTCAAGTTTTGAATTGGATCAATCCCTTTCTTGCTATACTTTACATTATGCAATAGGTAACCCTAGTAAGACTGACAATATAAATGACAAAATAACTATGTCTGTAATAATTTTGTAGAAACTTTAGTTGTCCTCATAATTTGTAGTAGAAAGTAAGTTCATTAATAACTAAATAACTAAAGGAAACATTAGTCATGAGGAAGAAGAAACTAAGCACTAATGTTGTGGTGCCCTTTATAGTAATGTGACAATAACTCTTCTTCATGTCCTCCAAAACAAGTAATATTTATCTTTCAAAATCGATACCATGCAAGTTAACCTCCAAAGAAAATTAATATATACCCAAATGTAAGTGAACATCAAGTGCATCACAATTAGTGAGACATTAAATGACCTCAAAGAGGAAATATTGAATTAGTTGAATCCTCATATGAGAAAATAGATAACTATATTGAAAACCATTGTGTTGGTCATTATTAAAAATAAAACCCACAAGGAAATTATGAACATGTGTTTACCTATCATGGGAAGCACTACCATAACCTCTAAGAATGAGGGTTATTGTTTGCCATTATAAATCCACTCCGCAAGGAAGGCCACTAGCACCATTAATATAATTGATAAAACATAAATGAGAATTGCATATGTCATTTCCAATGCTAAAAGAGTGCTAATTGTAGGTCCAACATCCCACCGCATAGCTTGTTTACCTTTGTGTCCACCAACACCGACTCATGAGTGATCGCAAGTAACAATTTTTTTTGCATCATGATGAAGCTCACATTTTCCACTTTTACCACTATGATCTTTATATTTTTGTTTCAATCAATCTGAGCAATCTTGTACCCTAGATTGACTTGAATGAGCTATCAACTATGCCTATACTTAAATTACTTAAACTTGTCCTTCTTTTTCCCTTCTCCCTCTTCTTTCCAAAATGTGGATTTTCACTTCTCTTATCTTACTCCTTGTTTAATGTATAGTCACATTTCATCATAAAAACATCATGAAAACCATACGCTTATTCTGATGGAACTCAACCTCGCCACATTCTACATCGCCATCATACCTTCTAAAAATGTGTAGTATCATGTAGGAGAAGCTACAACAAGGCAACAACAAATAATCAATGACTTTTGAATAAAGAATATCCCGATGTCAAGGAAAATGTAAGTCTATGGCTAAGAGTTCCCATTATTAACAAAAGGTAAATATGTATGGTCTTCTATCATATAAAATAAATAATAACTACTTGAACTTGTGTTTATTTTTTTCTTCTCCCTCTTCTTTCCCAACTATTGTTTTACATATCTCTTTTCCTCACTCCCTATTCAATTTATAGTCACATTTCATCATAAAATTGTCATAAAAACCATAGCCATTTTTTGCAACGATAGTACAATCTTAAGGATTTTTTTTTTACTACTTATCATATGCACTCACCTTGTCATCTCGAGATATTCGTGATAAAAAAAAGTAGCTACAAAAGTAGTAGTTTGAAATGTCTTGCCTAAGATCTTCCCATTTTTCTCCCTTGTTAGTAGTCTTCTTACATTAGAAACTTTGTCTCAAGGTTTTATAAATATCCTCGTAAGAGATACCATTCTTGACTAATCTAGATTCCCTATAAAGGGTCCAGTGAAGATAGGATTGCTTTGAATCTAAAATTCTTGAACCTTAAATAGTTTTTTGTATATAGTCATGAACTTCTATCTACCTTAAGTATATCAAAAAAGACCCTTGAGGATTTTTTCAAATCCTATTCGCTAAACATCCTTCAACCATATGAAAAATACGATACATTGATAAATTATTAGCCTCAAGAAGTTACTTGCATCATAACTTAAGCATGGGATAAAGGGGTATGAAAATAGTCAATCCTTCATAGTTGATATTTTGTAACATTGGGCCAACACTATTTATGTATATACATACAAGCTCCTAGGATAGACACACCCGATAGAAGTGTCACCTCCGATGTCCTATTCTATGCAATCATGTCTAATCATTAACAATTAGAATTTGAGATCATTGAGAATTTTTTTTATATTACACTTGTGGGACAACACACCATATTGTTTAGAAAGTAGCAATTATTCTTCAGGTTACAAGTTCTTGAGTGAGTCACTACAACAAGATTAAGTCTTATATAATCTACATTAATTGTAAGTTTTGAAGCCAATTTCTCTCAATTTGGGAACATTTCAATTGATCCAACTACACATCTTGCCTACAAGATATCAAAATTTCTAAAAACTTTGAGTAATATAAAATTCCAAACCAATTTCCACCCCTTTTTGGTACTTATCACATTGTGATCCTCTTCTAAGCTAATCTTTTTTATATATAACTCCACGAACCATTTTTGTCACCAAAGCCAGTGTTCACCTCATCTGGGAATTTGCCCCTTGCAATCATCACTTCATTCTAATCATTTTTTCATATAATTTCCCACACCTAAAAACCATATTTAACAATAACATTATGCCTCAAAATACGAAGCTTAAGACTAGAGATATCATATAAGACATTTCAAGACTAAAGTGTCTTTCCTCATCGAGAGTATTCATAACACTTAGCAATAGTTTGCAAGAGTACACTTTTAAAACACAGTGGCTAATCTTGATTTTTTGGAACCCTCTCCCTTTGGTTCTCATAAAAAGTAGAAGGCCTCACTATTCTAATATTATTTTGCATCTCCAAGCCAACAAACATTAGCATGTACAAATTTAATGGAGAGGGAGATATAACTAGGTTAGGTATGATGACACATTACCTTTATGTACATCAAGTTCTCCCTCATAGACAATTTGTAGTTGTGAGCTTTGCTTTATGAAGAGTGGTATCCAAATTGTACCTTTTGGGAACATGTAACTTGTTAAGAATAAAAACACGGTGTAGATTTTCTAAATCTATTCTTTCTCACCTTAGCAAGGGGTAAGTTATAAGGACCTAAAAGGCAAGTTATCTAATTTTATATAACAAAAAATTATTACAAGAAAATTATTCAAGCAAAGGTGAAATGAATTCCCCACTATATGGTTGATACCATTACCACAGTTGGGCTAGTTAAAGAAAATATTGTAACACATAAAAACCCTTTGAGATTATCTTCTAAGACCCTTAAATAGAGGATGGATTTTTTTTATTAAGGCAACAAACCACCCATAATTTACAAGTTATCTTGAGATCGATTAGTAAATAAATGGGCAAAATAAATGTTTTAATTGTGATAAAAAATGGGAGAGAGGACACACATCATGAATAATACATTTCTCTCATTTTATATTTGTGGTCTAGTGACACTAAGGAGTATTCTAAAGAGGAAAAGGAGGACGAGTTGCCTAATATTGTGGTGACTAAGTGTGAAAGTTGTGGAAATACAACCTTACAAAACCTAGTGAACACCTGTATGCAAATAACCCGTCACAACAATGGAAGATTCACAAAACACAAAGATTGCTTTGAAAACCTAGAGCAAGAATATGCAATAATAATAATCAGATTTGGTTACAAAAGGGATCAATCCTTATAAAAGGAGATCAAACCTAAAAAAGAAAACCCTAAAAGCAATTAATAATTAATAATAAATTGATTATTAACATTCCTAAGTTTAGCTTCCTAAATTTAGCTTAAGTGAAATAGAGAAAAGGTGACTTAATTATTAAATCAATATGATTTAATTAATCAAGTAAACTAATACCTTTACTCTAACACCCCCCTTAAGATGAAGTTAGGGAGAAGCTAAAAAAACTAAGGACTAGATGCTAGAAAGCTAAAAATGGGTCCCGGCAACAAGGCCTGATGAGGTACCCAAGTACAATGAAATCTCTATAAAGTGGAGAAAAAGAAGAAAACCTAGTGGGAACAAAACTCCTCTCCAAGAAGAGATGAAAGCTCAAGTGAAGGACCAAGAAGCCTCCAAACAAGAATGTTCCAAAAGATAGGAACAAAAGACGAGCACGAAGAATCACTGAAGCATGAAGAAGCTGCAAACTCTGTAGTAGAATGACTGCTAAGATGCTGAAATAAGAACCTCCTCTGAAATAAAAGATGGCCAGGATCAAGAAGACATGAATCTGCACGAGTACCATAATGACACTACTTGAATCTGAATCAGATGGCAAACACAGGCAAAACATCTGGAACTCGAAGATACATATGGCACAAGTACCAACAGCTCGAAGAACTAATCAAATGAAAAATGGAAGGTTGCCTCCAAAAAATAGGAATGTAAGAGTGTTCATATGGTAAGTGTTTCATCTCACCAAAATGCATGGGTAACCAGTTGTTGCATCTGCCTAGTACATAGGAACAAATACTGAATACATAGCTCACTCCAATATGAAACCAAGGAAGCATTAGCACCAACAGTAGAAACCCCCCATAATGCTGACAAGGGAGAGGTATGACAGGTACACTGAATCTAAAAGCCATAATGTAGTGCATGAAGAAGAACCAAGAACATCTGACTATGTAGACATGAAAGTACAAGCAAATACAAAGGGTGTGCAAACCAAGGCACACACGCATGAGAAAGGTATGAAGGCAAACAAAGGCAAACATAAAACCCACATGGCACTTTATATCATAGTGCAAGTACAATAAGGCACAAAACTGATGTGCAAGATCCCATAATACATGTGCAATACAAAGGCACTTTATCTCAGTGCGATTACAAAATCATAAGTGCTTACAATGAAATCTCGGAATGTCAAAAAAGACATAAGACTGGAAATATATGAAGAACAACCAAAAACAAATTATCCCACACAAACGAGAAGTTTCCACGACATCATATGTCTAAGTAATTTACCAGAGTGTGAAAACACAAAAAAAATGAATAAAATGTACCTAGAGTAAAATCTGGAAAAAGTGCATGGATGGTTGTGAAGATCTCTAAAACATCATCCCAACACTACCAGAATCGAAAAAATCAGAGAAACTGGCAAAAATTTATGAGCTCGAGATTGAAAACAACACCTCTAACTTAAAATGGTTATATAATACACCAACAAAAAAACCAGGTATTGAAACCCACATATCTGGAAAGTAGACAAAACCAACTTTCCAACGATATCTCGTTTACCAAAAAACGATATTGTATGCCCAAGTTATGGCCAAAAAAAAAAAACCCTCTTTTAGGGCACAAAGAGGGTCAGGGGCCATGCAAGTTGTTTGTATTGCTGATGCAATGTACTTTTGTTGCAAAGGGTTGACCTTTTTTTTTTTTAATTAAAAAAATTATTTTAACAACATGCACCAACTTGATTTTTTTTTTAACAAAACAAAAAAAAAACCGAGCAATCAAATTTATTTATTTTTACCAGCTAGTTGATTTTTTTTTTGAAAATATTTTGATGCAGGTACAAGTACGACCGTATGGATTTATGTGTCTCGAAAAAATATGCCAATAAAAAATAATGTCCCAAATGCCCCTGTCACTGAAAATAAATAAATTATATATCAAAATTCATGGAATCAACCTTCTGAATCCAACCGTGAGGTCCTTTTGTGCCCAAATTGCTTCAAAAATAGGTGCCCCCTAGATCACAAAAAAAGCTGAGTCTTCAAATCCTCATAGATCTGGCCCCGTGAATCAAAAATTGACAAATAAAAGGTCAATCGTGACTATTTCCCACGTGTCAGATTCAATGGTGAGGTTCAAATCAACCTAAATTGCATAAAAGACCTGATGTGGTAGAATCTTTCAATCTAAAGAACTAGAAAGCCTCAGGTCTGAAACTTTTATATCATGTTAAAGTTGTGGAGATGCAACCTCACAGAACCTAGTGAACACCTGTACTCAAATAACCTGTCACAACAATGCAAGATTCACAAAACACAAAGATTGCTTTGAAAACCCTGAGCAAGAATATGCAATAATAATAATCAAATTTGGTTACAAAAGGGATCAATCCTTATAAAAGGAGATCAAACCTAAAAAGGAAAACCCTAAAAGCAATTGATAATTAATAATTAATAATAAATTAATTATTAATATTCCTAAGTTTATCTTCCTAAATTTAGCTTAAGTGAAATAGAGAAAAGGTGACTTACTTATTAAATCAATATGTTTTAATTAATCAAGTAAGCTAGTACCTTTACTCTAACACTAAGGATGCTCACATCTTCACTCATGCTCAAGTGGGATTATCTTCCCCCCAAACTCTAAAATTCATTGGTTGCATTAGACATCAAAGGGCCATGGTATTGATTGATGAGGATGGTGATCATAATTCCATTAGCAAAAAAATGGCAACAAACTCTATTGCTAGTCCATTCATGCAATAATTTCTAATTATGGTGGTTGATGGGAATATCAAGTATTATGGAGGCAAGTATCCTAATGCCAAACTCGTTATGGGGGGATATACTTCACCTTTGATATGTTTTCTCTTTCACTAGGGAGGTGCAAATCTAGTGTTTGACATCTAGTGATTATAAATGGTAATGCCACTAAATTATCAATATTCTAAATTATATACAAAATCTAATAAAAATGCAAAGACTATAGTTTACAAGGTCTAAATGATGTTTATGTTCAAATTGGTAGTTCTCATTTCATGGATAGCATGTTAAATAAAGGAAGCTTTGACATTGATGCCAAGTTCCACTCCACTAGGGCTCGAATTCATTTAGAATCATGTCCTTCTTCATATGTGCAAGGACTCTTAGATCAATATCACTATGCTTGAATAACCCAAAGATTGCCTCCTCAAATATCATATGATTGTTCCTTTTCCCTCAACATTGGTATTCAATTGTTGAAAATTCAACACAATTGATATCCTTATGAAAAAATAAAATTGAAAAGATAATTAAGGACTATTAAATGCATGTGTTGTCAACTCAATGTTATTTCTTATTTGTCCTACATGGTAATGGTCACTAAATAATATGGTGGATGGAGGATGTGCCCTTATTTTGGGGAATTGAATAAACTGAGCATTGACGACAACTTCCTAATTTTAGTTATTAATGATTTTTTGGATGAGCTTTATGGGTCTCTTTTTTTTTTATCAAGCTATATCTTCACTACATATATCATCACATATAGGTCAAAGAGGAGGATATGCCCAAAATGAATTTCTATATGCATAGAAGTCTATAAATTCTTAATCATGCCCTTTAATTTGACTAATGCTCCATCTAATTTATAGAATCTAGTGAATGAGGCATTCCACACTTGCATTCACAAAAAAAACAAAATTAGTAAACTTTTATGACATTCTTGTTTTATAGTCATAGTTGAATAACTCGTATTAAGCATGCAAATATTAACCTCAAATTTATATAGGATCAATCCCTTATCACTAGAATTTTAAAATGTGCCTTCAAAGTATAACAAGTGAAGTTTCTTGGCCAAACTATTTCATGGGAAGGAATGCATGTTGATTCCAATAATATCGAGGTTCCCCAAGATAAAAATGTTCAAGAGTTGCAAACCATTGGGAGTGACTTTCTTTAATGGTTGATGTAAGAGTAATCTAAACTCAAATCCGTTAAAATCTATTGGGTTCTTTAGGCTTGATAAGGTACTACCCCAATTCTGTCCATGTTTGTAGTAAAACTATAGGCAATTTGATTACAATCCACAAAAATAATTCCTTTGAGTTAGACTAAAGAAAGTGATTTGGTATTCCTTGGAATTAAAGTTCTATGTGAGTCCACTCCAAGAGTGGAAATACAAATTCTTAATGAACCATTTGTTCTAGAATACAATGTGTTAGGCACAAGTATGGGTATTTTTCTAATGTAATAAGTTTGATCACTAGGCTTCACTTCCAAGCAATTAGAATAACACAATTTGGTTGAATCCATGTATGAAAAGGTGATGATGGATACTCTCCATGTTATCAAATAATGTTGTCCTTATCTTTTGGGCCAAATATTCCAAGTTAAAATTGGTCATCATAGTTTGAAATAACTTTAAAAACAAAGGGTGGCATGCCTTGAACAACAAAGGTGGGTGAATAAAATACTCGAGTAATTGATTATGAGATTTAATAATAAGGGCAATAAAATATCATGGTTGATACACTCCCATGCCAACACAAGGAGGAAGATGTAATATTTTCTCTTTCAATGTTGGCACCCACCTTAATGGAATCGATTAGCGAGAAATGATGAAGCTATCAAGATAATAGGCCACCATATGACAATTGGAGCATGACCTATAGTTGGTGCTAGGGTTTCAATAGAAGGGGAAATGCTAAAATGTTATAACCATATTCATTTTTGTCCCAACTACTAACTCAATCCTCAAGTGTTCATGGAAGTTCATTCTTCTCTTGTTGCAAATCACTCAATTTTTTAGAATACGTATGAGTGTGTTAAGTAGGATTTCTTTTGAGACGACCTTAGGCAACAAATACCACCCATACATCTCTTGCCATCTCACTCTCAAGCATTGCAACTTAAAAATAACCACCCATTTAATCATCCACAAGGACCAACATTCAACCTTTTACTACCACGAGCATAATCATAAATACATAACCATCTATCTACATTATTGTGTGTTGATTTTCCAGTGTACAATGACAAGGAACGAGTTTATTAAAACTAAAAAAATAATATTGGAACTTACTATGATACTTGGAAAGGGAAAACAACTAGCTTCCCACCTTGCCCCTTGATTAATTCAATATTTTGGAACAATTTTAAAGATACACAAAATAAAAATGCAAGTGCCTATACTTTTCCCCATGATCGTTGATGTTGTTGCAAGACTCTTATTGGTTGAATAATGTACCAAGGAACTTGAACATTATCCTTTTATGTAACCTCATAGTGTGCAGATTCAAATATCAACATAGAGCAAGGCTCTAGTGTCTAAAAAGAACTTAAACATTATCCTTTTATATAACATCCTAGTGTGCAAATTTGAATATTTTATGTTTGAGTTGATGAGTAATGGCTAATTAGAAGCAAGTTGCCTAAGTCCCATACTTAAATTTTGAATTAGGAGAAGAGGGGTTCAAGGCCATACTCATGGTCTTAAACCCCTCTAGAGCTATAGTTGTGGTCTCGAATTAAGACTTAAAACAATAGAAATGAGGATAGGATCCAAACCACTAAGAAAAGAGGGCTCCCAAGAATTAAAAAAAAGTACAAATGAGATGCCAACCCTTATCCTTATAACTATGTCATTTGAACACCAAACTATTGCAATAGAAAAAAAATAAAAAAATAAAATAAAAAATACATTTTCACTAATTAAATATTATATTTTCTTAAATTTTAATGTATAATCTTTTTAAATTATTCTTCTTATTAACATTTTTTTTTTAAAGGTAATAGGTCGTAGCCACAATATTATTATTATTATTACGTTTGATTAGATTGACCCAAGACCTTCCACATCCTATGGAACACCAAGAGTCACAACTTAGAATTCCACTTTAGATGTCCTTATTGGGAATTGAACTTAGGTCTCCATAGTGAGAATCCAGTGTTTTAACCAGTTAAGCTCAACCCCTTGAACCTTTTCTTATTAACATTATCTTCATACTTATATAACTTTTAAATTCATTAATTTTTTTGTTATAAATTACTAATCTAAAATTATTATTAATTTTTTTGTTATAAATTACTAATCTAAAATTATTATAAACAAAATAATTCTATAAAGATACATTCTTTTATAAAGATTAAAACAAAACAAAAATTCTTTATAACATCATTTTAATATTTTAAAAATATTTTTCACAAATATCCCTCGCCTCTTCAAAATAATAGAACCTTTTAAAACCTTTATATAAAGCAAGCATCTTCATAGGAGAACTTTATGCCTTTATATCCAACAAATTACAATGATTTCACATATGACGAGAAAGAGAATATACCTATGCTGGCCGAGGGACCACGGGATTTTCGGGAATCTCTTATAACCTATAAACATGGAGCTATTTATTTATTATTATTATTATTAACTCATTCGTTGGCATGCTTACTTTGAACGCAACGATAATTTTTTTAATATTTTTCGTTAACGAGTGCATGGCCCACTTTACACGCGCTTCTTAAAAAACACCACAAAATAAATTTGTGGACTATAAATTTTTTAATACTTTCATTTTTACGAGGCCTAAGGCGTGTAATGATAGGGTATTTGAAGGGTCGTGTAATTTTATTTTATTTTTTATTTTTTAATAATATGTAATATATTTATTAGTTCCTCCGATAGGCAGGATTATTAATGTATTCATTGGATGCATTAGTTTTGTCAAGCTATCCGATCATATTGCAGTATTTTGAAAGTATTTCGAAACATTTATAGGTGTTTCTATAGTTTGATTCAAGGAACATTTTATTATTATTTTAATAAAATTATTTATCTTCTTTCTCATTGGGCTATTCTTGAAACAGTCATGGGCAAAAATACATTTTTCTTTTGATTAAATCATCCAAAAAATTATTTATTTAGAACAATCCAAAATGACAATAAATTTTGGTCTTCTTTGTCAATTGATTTCCACAAAAATCTAGAGAAATCATTCAAAAATCTAGAGAAATATTTTTTCCTTTTAATGAATTGTACGAAACTGTAATAAAATATACCAAAATATGAATAAGATATTATATTGTAAGATTTGTTCCTCTGACAAATGAGATTTAATTCAGTGGAGATTTAATTGTATTTTTGACAAAATTGGTATGTCTTTAATGCATTGAATAGTTTGAATAGAACAATGTACATAAACTTTCCTCTCGCATCTATATTCTTTTAACTGTAGCTCACAGTGAATGTCCAGATATGCTTCTCCGTAGTTAGGGTATAATGCATTATTGGATAGTACAAGTTGAATACTAATATTGTTTTAATTAATACAAGGGTTGTGCAGTTTTTCATCCTATTAATTATGGTTTGTCGAGTCTAGAATGTTCATTCATTTGCCTCTATTAGCTTCTGTGGCCTTTGTATTTGAGCACAACGACAGATTGTTCTTTTTGTCTTCCCACTTTAGAAACCATCTACTAGCAAACCTTGCTGTGTGGTTTGTGCTTGTAGATTTAGGTAAAATGATTTTCTTCTGAAGTTGTTCCTCTATGTATACCTCTAATTCATATGTGCTTGATAGGCTAAAGTAATATTGTCACATTTGTAGGCTTGTTGAGGAACCTAGGTATCAAGGACAAAGATATCAGTATTTGAAGATCAAAAAAGGTATGCTTTCAAAGTATTATGAAATCATATAGCAGATTTATCTATATCTTGTTCGTAGTCCACAATATATTTACCTTTTGTTTTCCACTTTCTTTTTTTGTTGAGTTCTTCAACATCTCGCTTGTCTGTTACAGATATGGACAATTTGCTAACTGATCACCCGTCTAACAGCTAAAACTAATACATTTGTTTGTAATCTTTTGGGCAATATTTAAATGATATGAAAGGCTTAATCTACAACAGTGAACTTCATTTGAAATCTAACTATTTGAATAGAAACTAAGATTTTAGAGAAATCTTCTTTTGGAAATACCAAAATATGCATTGGTGTCTCAAAACACAACTTTGCTAAGTGCCTGTTGCTTATACTCTTGTAGTAGAAGTCTCTTTTCTATCCTTGAAGTTGATTTCCAAGGAATTATATAATTCCTCTGCTTTTGTGAGGAAGAGCAGAACAAGAGTTAAGCTATAACTAGTATTATGCATTTTTAATTTCACTTTTGTATTAATTTCAATGAGTTTCGTGTTCATAAACATTTCAGACAATGCTTCTGTAGATAAATTTGAGTACAAGACTTCCTGTAAGGATTTACCTACCCAAGACTTCCATAGTTATAATAAGAAGTTTGACTCTTACTACAAAGCACAAAATCCTCTCTTAGATCTCTAAAGCATATACACTGCATCATAGCCAGAATCCTCCTGCTGAATTTTCCTCTGCCATGAATGCATTATTTGTATGTTTACAGACATAGATCTAAGATGTTATGGTTGCCTGGAATTGAGCAACAGGTGACAAATTTAATTTTTTTGGATATTTACTTGCCTTATCCAGGAGGCAAAAATTGCAGTTAGTTTCAATTTCTGATAGTCAATTTGCTCTTGTGACCTATATCAAGTATTTAGGTCCAGGTAGATTACCTGAGTCTAAGAAACTGTTTTTTTTTTTTTGTTGTCTTTCCTTAGTTAGTTCTCCCTATTATGTTTACCCATTTTATTCATTAAATGGATGCCCCTTGCAACTAGCTTCAACCAAGTTCAATATATTGGAATTGACTTCCAATGCCTACAAGCCATGGACAATGTTCATACCAAGATCACCTCATTTTGTCATCATAAAATTCAAACAATTTACATAAATTGAGCATTATGATTGAAGGGAAAATCTTTCTTTAGAGAGAAATTTTTTTGGGGGTCGAACTAATATTGCCCGGAACATTCTGGAAATTATTGTCACAAACAATAGGAAACCAAGAAATTTATTGAATCTTCCCCTAAAAATGAGGTTGCAATATTTAAGCAGAAGACTCTCGACTATTGGAGGAAGAGGATTGAAAATTGCAGCATTGCTACAGAATTTTAGTAATGGCATTATCAAGTAATTTTCTATCAGGAGGTAAATTTTTTGTTTGATTTTTTTCTCAAGAATATGAAGTGATATTTTGAATGCAGATACAGAGCTAAAAAAAATTTCTCACACAACATTGCAAAAATCTGTCTATTTTTAAAATTTATCTTCAAACCAATATGGCAAAGCTTTAACTAATAGCATTTAAAAAGATGAGACTGGACTTGTACTTAAAAGAGACGACATATCTACCTTGCTTGATGTTGCTCCAACTGCTGCTATCACGCTCTAGCTCAGATTATTTTTTTCCATATGTTATACTTATCGAAACTTTTTCACTTTCATGTTTATTTTCATGTCTCTTTCACCACTTACATACATGTGCAACATACACAAGGCACGCATACAAAGTAAACAACAAATGTGGAAGCATAGACAAGGCAGGTGGAGTCCTTTGCATATGTGGCTGATAGTTTTGTTTTGTGTGTCTGTTTTTTAAGCATCCAGTTTTAAAACATTATCCTTCGTTTTTAAGTATATAGCTTTTTATAGTGCCCGCTGAGATTTTAGTTCATTATTTGAAGAATAGTTACATTATTTACATACTCTTACCACTTCATATTTGACAATTCAGTAGTCCACAAGTTATTCTTTTGATCAATGTTAGATTTAAGTGTTATTATTTTGCTCAAATTTCCCAGGTCATTTTCATATAATTGAGAGAGGTTATTGATTTTATTGTCTTCAAAATTCTATCACTTTTAAATTACTTTATAACAAGTGAATTAATAGCAATTATTTTTAATTAAGTATTTGTATTTCTAGGTAATTTATTTACTGTTTAGTTTTTGTTTTTACACATTCATTTTCATTTATAGTATATCTTTTGAATTTGGATTTATTTGTGAGAGTGTGCAATTCATTCTGTAGAGTTTTAAGTGTATGTATATTGCAATGTATAAGTATATATTATTGTAAATTTAATTTAATTTTTTTTATTTGACATAGGATTATCAAATTCATCAATATGTGTTTAATAATAAAGACGGTTTGAAAAAATGAAGTGAATTTTTTTAGAAGCATTAAAATTAAATTTTGGTTAATAAGAATAGAGCAACTATTTGTCACTTTTGCTCAACAAGAGATGTTAAACTATTATTTACTAGATGACTATTGGAGAGGGTGTTAAGAGTGATATTTAAGTAGTGAACATAACTATAATCTCTTTCAAAAAAATTCTTTCTCAATATAAATACGAAGTCAAATATTGAAAATTGAAATTACCTAAAATTTTACTTGATAAACAACCTTATTTTAATTTTTATTATTAGTTAAAGTATATAAAACTAAGTCAATTATAATAAGACTTAAATTTAATGTAAAAATACAGTAAAATCGAATTGATAATTGAAAATTGAAATTAACTAAATTTTTACTTGATAAACAACCTTATTTTAATTTTTACTATTAGATAAAGTATATAAAACTAAGTCAATTATAATAAGACTTAAATTTAATGTAAAACTACAGTAAAATCTAATTGAAAATTGAAAATTGAAATTACCTAAAAATTTACTTGATAAACAACCTTATTTTAATTTTTACTATTAGATAGAGTATATAAAACTAAGTCAATTATAATAAGACTTAAATTTAATGTAAAAATACAGTAAAATCTAATTGATAAATGAAAATTGAAATTACCTAAAAGTACATTTTCCTCTTTCCCCATTTTTATATTACTTAAATAAGTGTTGCTAAAATTCTACTTTAAATTAATGCTATTACTAAATCTTTAATCATACAGTTAACAGTTGATTTATACTGAGAAATTGTTTATTTTTGAATTTAACTTATTCATTGATATTTGTTTCAAATCATTAAAAGTAATATATAGTGCTCGAATTTTTCATTAATATTTATTAAATACGAAAAAGAAAATTATAGGTACATTTGTTTAAGTGAGATAAAGATTTCTAAAAATTTTAAAAAATTTCAAAAATGATTGTACTTGAATTATGCTTATGCTACTTCAATTTACATATTATCACATAATGTACATTGTGCCAACCAATAAACGAATATATATACTGCCACCGAAATGGGATTGTCCAATTATTGGGCCAATTGATACGACCACAATGGCACACATATTTCATTTCCTTTCTCCCTTCACTGAAGTGTCTCTGAGGACAATATTAGGTGAAGAATTCTTGCAAAATGCTTCTAGTTCAGTCTACTATAGTGATGTGGTATCCTATTTCCTGTCAAATTGCATGGACTTGGTGTAGGACCCAGAGTTTGTGGAAAAGTTTGCAAATTCATATATTCAAGACTATTTCGCTCCATCGTTTGGTTACAATGTCGCTGTCAATTCTTATGATACAAGAAACCATTATGGTCTTTTGGGGGCTATATTCTCGCCTTACACAATAGCACTATGTGATGCGGCTTCTTGTGTTTACAATGCTATAAAAGTTGCAGTGAACAATAATTATGAGCTGGTTTTTACACACGCGTTGAAAGAACACGACGAGCACTTGGGCCATGATCTCACAAGAAAGCTATCAAATGTCTTCAAGGCACTGATGTTCTTATACACACATCTTCCTCTTCATCCTCCTATTACAACTGCACTTCCCACACTTGCTTCACAAGTGTCTTCCTAATTTGCATGCACATCTTTGTCATGCACCTATGTTTATACTTTACTATTCTACTATAAAAGCTATATGTATTCCCATGTTTACTACTATTATTATATTTCAACCATAAACATAAGACATTTTCAGAAGAAAGTATACATTTAAATGTGTCATTGTTATTTCTATTTGAGATGTATGTGTGTCAAAATGTGAAATCGGTCACTGTAATCATGAATTGTGCTTGTCATAAACTTAATATATCAAATTTGTAATCAATAAAGAAGGGAAAAACAACAACAATGCAGAAATATATGATTACCCAATCACTTAGAACAATGCAATATTCACTATGAAATCAATAGTTAATTACACCACACCAAAACAAAGCAAGTAATATATTGAAAAAATATAAATAACAAGAAAAATAATTCTATTATATCAAATTAATTTTTCGTTCACAAAAATGAAATTAATATAGTCATCTATTTGTACATATAACTAACATGTAAGAAATAATCTATTTGTCTAAGTAAAAAAGTAGCAAATTTATGATTTACCAAAAAAAAAAATCGTTCTTTTTTGTTATATTGAATTGAAAATACCTCGTATATAATTTTAAGATCATATCCAACTTAAGTGAAATTTTTTTTTGCAGGAGATAGTTAGACCTTATGTCCACAAATGTTTGATTAATTTAATAGTTCTTTTTTGTAGTATTAAATCCAACAATGACTTAGAAATATTCTTTCTGTTTGAAAATCAAAAGCAAATCAAAATAGTTGACATCACATTGAACTAGGTTCTGACACATTATGTCGATTACTTGTATTGCAGTGTTCATATTAGCCCAATTTGCTAAATTCCAGGGAAATCAACTTAAATACTAGCTTCAAATTTCAGCAATACTGGTACAATTCACTTCTTTATTTTTGATGTACAAATTTAATATTACTGAAACTCAACCTAGCATTGTAGAAAAAATGTAGTTCGATTGTCAGGAGAAAAATCTTCACAATAATAAATGATCTTGGCATATTGTGAGTGTTGTTTAGAAAAATGAACTTACCCTTGTAGATATAACGTAGTTCTATACGCAGAACCAAAAATTAATCAAAATACTCATTCAAATTTTCTACAAGAAAATTTATTTTTACATTGATATTCATTATGATATTGTTAAACAAGACACATATTCAAATTACTAAACTCGTATACATTTCGTACAGGCCATGAAAATGCCATGTGCACATGGTAGTAGAGTACTATAAAATTTAAAACAATGGTTCCCCCTGTCTATCACAGTAACTTGCCATTAGAAATAGTTGCTCTCTTTGTAGAGACGTGCATCGTATTTGTGATGCTTATGAAAGTATAGGACACTCCTCTATTCATTACATTATTGACATGCAATGTACTAATATTCTACTACTTCTTTGCATTGGTCATTGTTTAATGGTTTTGTATCAAGGGGTTCTAGAAAGCTAAGAAAAATATAGAGATAGCAAGGAAAATATAATACTTGAACAACTCGATACTTATTTTCACATTTTCATTGTTCTCATATTAACCATCTCAGTAGCACAATGTCTAGAGCATCTATTTACAGTAAACCAGTCATGTATGCTAATTCCATTGTACATAGTACCATAGACATTGACAATGTTAGTCAAAAGATTGAAGAAGGTGACTGCATGTTGTCAACTAATACTTTAGACTTGTTTCCATCAAATCCATTTTTCCCAGCAATGGAAAAGGCAAGCACAATAAGTGCTTCTCCAGCTAGTGGATTGTTGAATGATATTGTCCACAAATACATTTCCCATCCAATTGTTTGTGACATTATTAAAGGTGAAGGCAACAATGATGCACGTCTAATTACCTGTAATTGTTTGGAAAATTATATTGGTACACCTCATTTGTCAACTCCAGCCTTGGAAAAAGTAGGACACACAACTTCAAAGTCTATATACCTACATCAAATAACTGGTATGAGCCTTATTTGTACATGATTTTCCTGATTTTTGGCATTGCTATGCAATAATTGAATTCACTAACAATTTCTTTGGCTCATATATTGTAGAGGATAGTCAAGTTTGGCTTCAACAAAATACTCTATGCCACAAAGTTGACAATTTATCCACTGAGCTTCTTACAACTGACAAATTTTAAATGTGGAAGGCATGTCAAATACTGAATAGTTCAATAATGACATATCAATTCAACATCAACGCAATGACTACTATTCCTTGAGACAAAAGGGTTCTAACCTGCCACAACAAAGAAAACAATGTTGTCAGCTATGTTTAGAAGTTCAATTAGAGGTGCAACAAGTAAAGAAGGACTTAGAAAAGATCAAAAACAACTTGAAGCAATTGGAAAACTACAATATCGAACTATGCACATATTTGCAAGACATTGTTAAGCATTCAATGTGAAGAGTTGTGCAAAAAAAATATTATAGTTTGAACTATAACAAAATTTCAGAGAATGTGCAAACTCTTTGTCAAGCCCCCTCTTTGCATATATATTGAAAGATCATATATGAAGGGTGCAAACTATTTCCAACCAAATATTTATTGTAATAGCAAGCTTCATATGTTTGTATTATTTACAAATGCTTCAAGTTTCACTTTGTAAGCTAGTTACTAAAATAAGGATGATTATTCACCACCATGTATATATAGTTAGAACAACATATACTTAAGTAAATTTAGAAAAAAATCTACCAAAATCTTATCTCATCAACTATAAATATGTAAATATTAATTTATGTCCAAATAATAATTTGCTAAAGCATTACATTGAAGGTTTTGTGTCTTATGGAAAACTATGTTGGAAGGAAATTTGATTTAACTATCTTCGTTTCACCAATGCACCTATCAAGAATTAGGGTCCCCTTCTTCTTCAATGCATTTGAAAATTATTTGAAACTATGAAATGCTACCTTAGGTGGGTTGGTGATGGATTTGTAAACAAGCTTTTGGTCAATGAACATAATTTGTGGTGCTCCCTTATCATCAAAATCTATAGAAGATTACATAGTACCAATTGAAATTTTTAAAGCCTTACTTGTCATCATGTATAAATGACCTGTACTTTTAACAACTATAAAATATTACTAGTACAATCATTTATAACATGTATTCATTGTTGTCTTGGTTGTATCTATTTTGAAATAGGCAATGGCAAACCATAATTTAAAACAAGAAATAATTTAGAGAAGAGTAATTTATACAATTGCAATTACTAGGAATTATGAAATGATATACAAACATTTTAAAATTAAACTACTTTAATCCATGGTTATCTGAATGCATTGGAAATTAGATATATATGCACATTAGTTAAAAATAATTGTAGCTTTTCCTTAGTGCAAGTAATTATGTACATTAAAAAGAATATATATAGTATAGAACAAAACCATATTGTACTCACATTGTCTACTTTTATGGCAGATATTGACACATGTATTGACAAACAAGAGATATGCCACACAATTAAACTTGACAACCTAAGTGAAATACAACCAACTCCATGCATATTTAACAATCACAAGATCGGCTAACACAAACAACAATACCCAATTTGTATTCTCCAAAAACATACCAAAATATTAATAATAAATACTGACAACCAAGAAATGGAGATAGTAGATGTTGAAAGTTACAAGTGTTCAGGTCGACAACAAATACAAAACATTGATAATGTACTAAAGTGCCATGGACTATATAGAGCACATAATTTTAAGTACAATATAGGTGATTGTCTATTTGATTCCTTTGAATTGTTGCTCGAAGGAAAATACACATCAATTGAACTCTGAAATGGGACAATCGACTACTTTGAAACATGTCTTGCAAGAGGTGAAATAGAAGCAATCAACTCATACAACCTCGAACTACATCCACCTACTCTTCTAGAACTACACAATGTCCTAGATCAAGAAACATATCTACGTAAGATGAGATTGTCTGCAAAACCGTGTACACCACCCACTGAAGTTGGATTATGGGGAGACATATTTTGTATACATTGGCTATCGAACTAGTTAAAAATACAAATATGTGTTTGGTCAACAACTGCGGGGAAGAAGTACTTGCACTACAACAAATAATTGCAAAGTGAGAGATATTACATCATGTTCCATGATGCTAATCCTCATAGTGGTCATTTCAAACCACTATTAAAACTTGAAAACGAGCATGCCAAATATCACCAAAATACACAATTATCTGAACTTAAACAAATCATTAGAAACAAGATAGAAGACAAAATTATAGACAGTCGAAAAAGGCAAAAGCTTGAAATTAACAATAGCAATTCAAAAGAAGAAACTAGAAAACAAATTAGTAATCATAAAAGGAAAATAACATTACACGAACATAAGAAAATGATAAGAAACAAAAGAGATGAAAAAATTATAGACCATGGCAAAAGGCAAAAGTTTGAAATTAATATCTGTTCAGAACAAGAAACTCGAGAATAAAATAGCAATCATAAAAAAAAATAAACATTTCACCAATTGAAGAAAATGATTAAAAATAATCAACAACATGAAAACATCCAACAAATAGCGCAACAAATGTTTCAAACTATGAACACAACTTCAAATGAGAATTATAAATCACAATGCGGACAGAGTACAATGATAAAATCAAGAAAGTCAACAAGGACAAAATCATATCGTCCAATTGAGATTTACCAGAGAACAATTGAAGACATGCCAAAACATACATGTACAATATGCCATGCCATGCATTTCAGAAAAGATATGATAACTATGAAAGGAAAACTCAAACAAATATATTATAAGTTAGTAAAATGTGATAATACTATATTGATAGATTCCATATGTCGAATATGCTTTACTGCTTTGAAGCAATCGAAGTTGCCTAAGTATGCTACACCAAGTAATATACGAACAAACAAACCATTGGACTATGTACAAAATCTCTTGCTACTAGAAGAACGACTTGTTTCACTCAGAATTGCATTCGCTCAAATATGGGAGCTAGGCTATAAAAGATCCCAAATAGGACTTACAGGCTCTATTATTAATGTTCTTGTGAACATGAACATAATACAAAAAGCACTACCACAACCAATCAATAGTACAACAACAATAGTTGTATATCTCAAAAGACACTTACAGTATAAAAATGCCTTCCAAAAGGGAATGATACGTCCAAAAATTGCCATGCAAGCTCTAACCCAATTGGTGGAAACAAAACTATACAAATGGAAAAATGTCCAAATTAATGAGGACTGGAAACATTATTTTGAGACTAACAATAAAGATGAAAATAACAGTGAACTTAGTACAACTGATAATGAGTCAGATAGTGAGAAAGAACAAGAACATCCATCTGAAACATTGATACATGGATTCACTAAGTCTACATCTATACAAAAAATGGATGATAAAGTCATTGAAATTGCACCTGCACAAGATTTCTATCCAATTGGAATCTTCAAGGACACATATGCCGAGGAAATGAATTTTGCCACATTATTCTTTGGTAGTCCGTGTGATGAAGACATTGTTAAAAGATTTAGCTACCAAAAGATTGCACAATGGGAACTGACAAATTCACATAGACAATTTGCATACCACACAGCCAACTTATTCTTTAAAACCATCAAAGTACTTATATGACAAGTTTTGTCCACAATGTGGATACGAATTCGAAAGGGGAAGCTAAAGGGAAGAAAGCTATGTGCAAAGGATGTGAAGGAAAAGCCAAACCTAGAGAAGTTGTTGAAATCAGATATAGGTTACACCGATTTCAAAATAATAAGAATATCACCAGATTACACATAACAACTTAAAAAGAACATATTTGCAATGATACGACAACTTGGACCTCCAACTTTTTTGTTACTTTCACTAGTGCAGAACAAAATGGGGATCCCCTCACAAATAAACTACAATAGTTACAAAGTTTACACCAATCAATATTAGAAGAACATGAATCTTATCAAACAAAAGAAATTGATAAATTGCAGTTGATAAAAAATGATCCAGTCAGTTGTGCGCGATACTATAGGCATAGGTTAAATACATTAAAAAAATTGATATTTACAGATTCCACCTTCTTTGGAAATGTCATAGACTACTTCTCTGTAACTCAATTTCAAAGTCGAGGAAATGAACATGACCATTTCCTGTTATGGATTGAGAATGCACCGATCTATGGCAAAGACAAGTATACAAACATAATTTGTTGACAAGTATATCACTTGTAGCACAAAAAATTTGACTCCTGATTTAGCTATACTACACAAGTATCACCACACAAGGCAATGCAAGAGATCTAGAAGATGAGTTTGTAGATACAATTTCCCCATTCCACCAATGCAAAGTAATA
The DNA here is from genome assembly GCF_030272615.1 of Cryptomeria japonica. Classification (NCBI taxonomy): domain Eukaryota; kingdom Viridiplantae; phylum Streptophyta; class Pinopsida; order Cupressales; family Cupressaceae; genus Cryptomeria; species Cryptomeria japonica. The sequence continues at coordinate 123,536,702 of NC_081405.1, read as the reverse complement.
CGATAATGCAACCACTGCCAGAAAAAAATGAAACTCTTAGTACAATTGCAACAAATATAAATTCGAAATTGCAAAAAGAAAACTATGATAGTTCATACACCTTCGACATGTTCTTAAATGAAATGCAAGTAATAGACGAGGATTACATATTAGCTCTTTGATCTATATTACTTAAACCGACACTACTCCTACAAATAAAACCATCACAAATTTGGAACAATAGTTTCTCCAAAAAAATAACCCCCCAATGGAAGGCTAATACAGATGCACAATATGTCCTAAATGCATATGTTGCAACAATGTATTGCAGTTCATACATGGCAAAAGTTGATAAATCATTGACGCGCGCTTTCCAATTTTTTTGAAAAGATCACCAACAAGACAATATTGATGCAATCAAGATGACAATTAAACTTGGAAATGTTTTGCTAAACCTCCAACAAATTTCGTCACAACAAGCTGCACAGATTGTTCTATCACTATCACTAAATTATAGCTCAAGAAAATGTGTATTCATAGATACATGATCTGACAATGACCGCACATTCATACTTAAATCTTGAAACAGATCAAGAAGGAACCAGACGAATCTGAAAACATAATTTGTAAATCCATTATAGACTATTATATAAATCGACCCAATTCTATTGCAAACATTTGCCTTGCACAATTTGTCTCCGAATATAACAAAAATGGTACACATATCGAACGTAGAAAAACAACCAAATATTATACATTATATCAATTTCAACAAACATATAGATGTAGAAAACCACTGCAGAGAGCAATTAGTACTGTACGTGCCATTTACGACACATGAGAATACTTTGAAAGACATTTTCAATTCATGGGTAAGTGCATATGTACGCCATGAAAGAATAATACAAATGAATCATTCAAAGTTTACGTACAACACTACTTCTGCATGGGGTGACATTGACGAAGCTATCAATGATGTAAACTTAGAAAAACAAAACATACAGGACGAGGCCTCTTCATTTACAAATTCTAAAGACAAGGAATTCTATGACATGCAATTAGACATGAACAACAGAGGCCACCAAAAACTTTCAAGCGAATTTTTAACGTCCTTTGAAATCGGACAACACCCACAAATAATGGATAACAATGAGTACTTCAAATTAAGGCAAATGCTTAATAAAGAGCAACAACAAATTGTGAAGGACATTGTGATTACAAAATTGGAAAAAATGAAAACCCCATTGCACTTGTATCTAATAGGAGGAGCAAGAATTGGAAAGACTTTCACTGCAAACGTGATATACGAAGCGCTAGTACGTTTTTATAACACCTCTATCGAAAATGATCCAGACAAACCAAAGGGTCTTAAAATGACATTCACTAGAAAAGCAACATATAACATAGGTGGAATCACATTACATTCAACATTTCACATTCCATTTAACAAATCCGAATTTCTTCCACTGACTACTGAAACACTAGACAATATGTCAAAGCATTACAAACAACTCTGTGTACTTCTTATAGATGAAATATCACTTGTGGGCTCTACATTCTTACTGCACATTTTGGGAACCTTGACACGATCTTTGTTGGAGATCTATATCAAGCACAACCTGTACTTGACTCCGATGTGTTTGAAAATAAACCAACTCAAAAAGAATTGATGCCCTACAACTTTTGGAAAGAGAAAATAAGGCGTTATTCACTAAATTGTACAATGAGACAAAAAGATGACATTTTTTTTATCTCAATCCTCAATAGAATTCGCATTGGGTTACAAACAAAGAATGATTTGCATTATCTCAATCAACATTGCTCACGCCCACCACCCATTGACCCAACATTTCCTTTCCTATTTTATAGGAAAAAGGATGTTGATGAACACAACAATAAAATGCTATCTATCATTTCAGACAATGCCATTGTCATAGATGCAATCGATGAATATGAAGAAAATAATTTTACAATAAGATTGTACAATCATACGACTATGTTGCCCACACAGATAAAATTGAAATGAAACATTCTTGTGGAAATCTATGCGCACAACTATAACACAAAAGATGGTCTAGTCAATGGAACAGATGGAATATTTAAAGCATACACAAAATACAATGACATTGACATTGTATGGCTCAAAATAAACAACCCTACAATAGGACATCAAGAAAGGAAAAAACCAGCTCAATGCTACACAAATGACATTGATAAACAATGGGTACCTATACTTCGCATTGCTAGAACCATTTAAAAAATACCAATGAACAACAAAATAACCATTAGAAAACAATTTCCTATACAACTAGCATGTGCAAGAACCATACATCGGTCACAAGGACTAACAATGGAAGGTCTAGCATTTGATCCCATAGCTATTCGACAACATGGCCTCACATATACCACACTTTCACGTACCAAATCAATGCAATTATTATTCTTGCTCAAACCTCTAACTACAAACAATTTCAAAATAAAGAAAACAATACATCTTGAAATGTCACGCCTTCAAACCAATGCAAAATGGCAATTTGAAAACATTAATGTATGTTCCCACAACATGGCACAACTCTTGGTCTGCACATTAAACACTCGTACTGATAACTCAATGATGAACGACTAGTACCAAACTGGTACTGAGAGGGGGGGGTGAATCAGTACAGACAAAAACACACTCTTAAACCGGTTTGTCTGTAGACATTGTGCATTGACAGACAAATAGTAACACCGGTCCTTAAATAGAGTACAACTGGCAAAACCCAGAATAGCGGAGACAAGCATAAACCGGTTGACACTTATCTTCTCATACAATCTAATACTTCATTTCCATTTCACCCTAATGCATGAACAGGTAATATACCATCAAAGATATACATATAAACAACTAGATCAACATGATTCACTGCTTGACAAAAAACAACATAGCATCACATGAAGAAAACATCACACATGACACACATAATTTTCATGTGGAAACCCAATTGGGAAAAACCACGGTGGGGATGAATACCCACAAGCTTGTTTTTGAACTCTTTAGAAGTCCGCTTTGTTAGGAGCCTTGTCCGGTTGAAGACTGATACAATAGGTTCTGTTAGGAACCGATCCTGTTAGGGATCACCCGGTTAAGGGATGGCTAGAATACCCGGTTAAGGGTTAAACCCTATTAAAGGTTATCTTGTTAGAGGATTTTAAGAACTCAATGGTTTTGAGTCACCCTGTTAAAGGATTTACAGCAAGCCGGTTAAAGCTACCCTGTTAAGGGATTTCTCAACTGTTGAAGTGGTTAGAGATCAACAGGTATTACAATGATCTAGTAACAACACTCAATGCCAATGCAAATATGCTTAAGCTCCTCTTCACCTTCTGCACTTACACTATGCATGTATCACTTCTCTCCTCTGGTCTGGCAAGAATCATGTATCTCTTCTCTTGGATACACACACACAACTTTTGCCAACAAAACTCAGAGAGAAACACAACATCGACCTTATAGGAAAACAAACAGGTCGATAGCATAAACCCTAAACCTGTTAGGTTAAGGAATTCAAATAGTTCAATCATGACCATTGAGCATACTGCATTAATCTCCATCGTTCGTTTTCCATCGATTTCATGGCGGCTGATAACCCATCACACATTATCACCGTTTACAGACTTTGCATATTCCCGAGGTAGATAGGAACAATATTCTTCATACAAGATCCTTCACTCACACAAGGCATATGTGGCAACATGATCTGTTCTTCGTTATCATGCTAACTCATCACTCAAAGTCACCGGTTGAGCCACATAGGCTTGAAGCACTTCAACCGAAAACCCTAAATTTGAGACTACCAACCGATAGTCATACAATGCTTCCATATGTCGGTTCCCATAACCATATGCCAGTTCACCTTGAACAAACACATCACTTCACTTTGGCACAAATGCCGGTTCACAGTGTTATACCGACTCTCACATATGTCGGTTCTCATCTCTTCAGCATATTGACATCAATGACAACAGGCAATGTCATTATGTCCTCATACCGGTTCACATAATGCTAACAATCTCCCCCTTTGGCATTGATGGCAATATACAAAGATATCTCTCTGCATCACACCTTCTCCCCTAATTTCTGTAGATATCTTCTATGCTTCACATCTTCTCCCCCTTTGACAACAATGCCAAAGTGGAGGCACAAGATTCCTTGTTCCATTATGCTGCTCCCTCTGAGGAGTAGCATCCTTCAACACATCAATCCTGAAGAAAAATTTGACTATGCAATACCTGACTGATGTGGAGCATATACCTTTAGTTTACTTCCTGAAGGGGCAACACCCCTAATTCACCTCTTAAGTACATAAATGTAGCCTTTGAGAGAGGCTTGGTGAATATGTCTGCTAACTGCTCCTTATTGGAAACATGTTCCAGTGCAATCTCTTTGTTCTGAACCTTTTCCCTCAAGAAATGATACTTAAGCTCAAAGTGCTTGGTTCTAGAATGTAAAACCGGATTCTTGGAGATGTTAATTGCACTAGTATTGTCACAAAATATACTTACCGGTTCAGATACAGGAACTTTGAAGCCATTTAATACATGCTTCATCCAAATAGTCTGTGTGCAGTTCATGAAAGCTGCAACATACTTTGCTTCCACTGTAGACTGAGAGATACAACTCTGCTTCTTACTCATCCATGAGACTAGTCTACCACAGAGAAAGAATGCACCACTGGTTCTGCTCTTCCGGTCATCAACATTGCCTGTCCAATCAACATCTGTGAACACTTTCAGGTTAAAATCATTATTGTATGGATACCATAACCCATAGTCAATAGTTCCTTTCAGATACCTAAGAATCCGCTTGACTGCGACCAAGTGGGATTCTCTTGGACTTTTCTGGAATCTTGTAGCAATGCCAACTGCATGTGCAATATCCGGTCTGCTATGCACTACATAATGCAGCTTACCAATCATGGATCGGTATTCCTTCTCATCAACCAATGCTGAGTCATCCTGTTTGGATAGTTTACAATCGGTGTACCAACCGGTTTGCTATCTTCCATGCCAAAGGTCTTCAACACCTCTTTGACATACTTGGACTGAGTGATAAAGATTCCATCTCTCATCTGCTAGATCTGCAGTCCAATGAAGAACTTAATCTCCCCTATGAGTGACATCTCAAACTCTTTCTTCATCTCATCTGCAAACTCATGACGCATCTTGTCATCTCCACCAAAGATAATGTCATCAGCAAATATCTCACAGATCGGGATCTAATCTCCTTCAGACTTCAAGTAAATATTGCTATCTTCACTTGTTCTCACAAATCCAATCTTCAAAAGATGGGAATGCAGTCGTTCATACCATGCTCTAGGTGCTTGCTTTAGACCATATAAGGCTTTATGTAGCCTACACACCATGTCGCTGTCTTCAGATAGGGCAAACCCATCTGGTTGCTCTATATACACCTCCTCTTCAAGTACACCATTTAGGAATGCAGATTTTACATCCATTTGATATACTTTGAAACCTTTAAAAGCTGCATATGCAAGAAGCATACAAACTCCTTCCAATCTGGCTACGAGAGCAAAGGTTTCTCCATAGTCTTCTCCTTCTTCTTGGGCATATCATTTGCACACCAATCTCACTTTATTTCTAATCACTGTGCCATCCCCATTCAGCTTATTTCTGAAAACCCATTTAGTACCAATGACATTTTTATGCTCCGGTCTGGGTACCAAAGACCATGTACCATTTTTCTCTATCTGGTCAAGTTCCTCTTCCATTGCCTTGATCCAGTCTTCATCTTTATGTGCCTCTTTGAATGATTTAGGCTCAAATTCAGAGATCATACATGAGTTTTCTCTGACCTTTCTTCTTATAAGGATTCCTGCATCCTTATCTCCTACGATCTGTTTAGGATCATGATTCAACTTGACATACCGAGGAATGGTCTTGACAGATTCCTCTTGCTTTTCTTCTTCATCCTCATCTCCGTCAGTATCAGCATCTACATCTACCGGTGTAGCAGCACTATTACTGGTACTTGGTTGATTGACAACCGGTTCCCAGAAGGTTGCAACTGGTTCATTTACCGCTTGCTCACTGTCGGTTTCCTCAGTTTTCTCAGAGGTTTCATCAACTCTTACGTTGATGCTTTCCATAATTCTCTGAGTCCTATTGTTGTAACACTTGAGAGCTGTGCTCTTGGTGGAATACCCTAGGAATATTCCCTCATCACATTTTGCATCAAATTTGCTCTGGTGTTCACTCCTCTTGATGTAACATTTGCTACCAAACACTCTAAAGTAGCTAACAACAGGTGTCTTACCGGTCCAATACTCATAAGGAGTTATATCCTTACCTTTCTTGATGAGTACCCGGTTCATTGTGTAGACTACAGTACTCACTGCTTCTCTCCAAAAGGTGTGAGCTACCTTTCCTTGAATCAACATGGTTCTAGCTGCTTCAACCACAGTCTGATTATTCCTCTCTGCTAGGCCATTCTGTTGTGGAGTTCGGGGGGCAGACAGTTGCCTCTTGATGTTGTGTTCTTCACAGTACTTGTTGAATTCACCAGAAGTGAATTCCCACTTCCCCTCCTTGATCAGTTCTCAGACACTTGATCCTTTTACCACTTTCCTTCTCCACTAATGCTCTAAAAGCTTTGAACTTCACAAAAGCTTCAGACTTATCTTTCAAGAATGTGACCCACATCATTCTTGAGCAGTCATCAGTGAGAATCATGAAGTACCTATCACCCTGCACACTCCTAGTTTTCAGAGGACCACACAAATCAGTATGCACAAGATCAAGCAAATTGTCAGCAGTGAAATATTTACCTTTAAAGGTTAAGGAAGACATTTTCCCCAATTGACACTCTCTGCACAAGGTATTATCCGGTTTGCTTAGCACCGACAACCCTCTAACTGCCTTGATCTTACTGGCCTTCACAATGTTATCAAAGTTTACATGGCAGAGTCTCCTATGCCATATCCAGCTATCATCAAATTTAACCATAAGACATGTAATATTTGCATTCAGTTGAAATAGGTTACCTTTGGTCTGCATGCTAGTGGCCACCAATTCACCACTCTTTCCTTTGATTCTGCAAACTCCATTCTTGAATTCCAGAGTGAGACCACTGTCATTCAGCTGGGCAACACTCAGAAGGTTGTGTCTGAGACCATCAACCCAATACACATTGTCAGCACTGCTCTTTCCATTTAGAGAGATGGACCCTCTCCCCTTGACCATACATGGTGCATCATTACCAAAGCGAACCACACCACCATCATACTCTTCCAAGGATAGAAACTTGCTCCGGTCACCAGTCATATGGTGAGAACAACCACTATCAATGATCCACTCATTGGAATTATCAAACCGAGAGACAAGAGCCTTCTTGTCTGACACATCTTCCTTGACAACAACAAACACAATATCTTCATTTTTGTCATCTTCTGATTCCTCATCTGTGACACCTTCATCAACTGCCACAAAACAATTTTTGCGGTTTCCTCCTTTGAATTTCTTGAACCTTTCCAGTTTGTCCTTGTTGTCGCCATTAGGACAGTTTACAACAATATGTCCTATCTGGTTACAAGAAAAGCATTTCAAAGGGAGCTTACCTCTGTATTTGCTAGTTCGTTTAGGAAGTTTCATGGCAAGGAGAGCTTCAAATGCCATCAGAATCTCCTCATCATCCATTTCTCTGCTCTATCTTGGCTCACCACTAGTGTTGCTTCTTTTCCTTTTCTGGATGGTACAATAGAAGCTTTAAAAGCCGATTCGGTCTTTTGAACACTGCCATCAAAACTATTTAGCTCATAGGCTGTCAACTTTGCAATGATGGAGTCTAAGGATACCTTAGTCTTGTCTATAGATCTCAGCTCCTGAATAACAACAACCCTTATTGCATAGACCGACAATAGGGATCTCAGGACTTTGCTAACCACAGTGGAATCTTCCATTTTACCACCTGCACTCTTGATATCTCCAACAACGGTTTTGATTCTTATTCCATACTGTTGAATGGTCTCACCTTCAACCATCCGCATGTCTTCAAACTTTCCTCTAAGGCTTTCTTCCTTAGCTTGTTTTACATGCTCATCACCGCCATAGATATTTTCAAGAGTATCCCATACCTCTTTGGGATTAACTTTATCTTGAACATCAATAAACTCAATGTTAGATTAACTACTAATTAGGGCTTCCATGACTTGCCCATTCTCCTGCATCTCTCTCTTTTGGTCATCGGTGAGAGTATCGATAGGGGCAACATAGGCATTTTCAACATAGCTCCGGTGTTGAGCACCCATGCTTCTAATGTATATCTTCATTCTGTCTTTCCATGTACTGAAATTTTCTTTGTTAAACTTTGGACCTTCCCTCTTCGTCATTAGACTAGGATCTTTACCTCAAGCGGTTAAGCTTATAACACAGAGGACCTGGAGGACGCTCTGATACCAATTGATAACTCAATGATGAACGAATAGCACCAAACCGGTACTAAGAGGGGGGGGGGGTGAATTGGTATAGACAAAAACACACTCTTAAACCGGTTTGTCTGCAGACACTGTTCATTGATAGACAAATAGTAACACCGGTCCTGAAATAGAGTACAATCGACAAAACCCAAAATAGCTGAGACAAGCATAAACCGGTTGACACTTATCTTCTCATACAATCTAATACTTCATTTCCATTTCACCCTAATGCATGAACATGTAATCTACCATCAAAGATATACATATAAACAACTAGATCAACATGATTCACCGCTTGATAGAAAACAACATAGCATCACATGAAGAAAACATCACACATGACACACATAATTTTCACATGGAAACCCAATAGGGAAAAACCACAGTGGGGGTGAATACCCACAAGCTTGTTTTTGAACTCTTTAGAATTCTGCTCTGTTAGGAGCCTTGTTCGGTTAAAAACTGATACAATAGGTTCTGTTAGGAACCGATCCTGTTAGGGATCACCCGGTTAAGGGATGGCTAGAATACCCGGTTAAGGGTTAAACCCTATTAAAGGTTACCTTGTTAGAGGATTTTAAGAACTCAATAGTTTTGAGTCACCCTGTTAAAGGATTTACAGCAAGCCAGTTAAAGCTACCCTGTTAAGGGATTTCTCAACTGTTGAAGTGGTTAGAGATCAATAGGTATTACAATGATCTGGTAACAACACTCAATGCCAATGCAGATCCGCTTAAGCTCCTCTTCACCTTCTGCACTTACACTCTGCAGGTATCACTTCTCTCCTATGGTCTGGCAAGAATCATGTATCTCTTCTCTTGGATACACACACACAACTTTTGCCAACAAAACTCAGAGAGAAACACAACATCAACCTTATAGGAAAACAGACAAGTTGGTAGCATAAACCCTAAACCTGTTAGGTTAAGGAATTGAAACGGTTCAATCCTGACTGTTGAGCATACTGCATTAATCTCCATCGTTTGTTTTCCATTGATTTCATGGCAGCTAATAACCCATCACACGTTATCACCGTTTACAGACTTCGCATATTCCCGAGGTAGATAGGAACAATCTTCTTCATACAAGATCCTTCATGCACACAAGGCATACGTGGCAACACAATCTATTCTTCATTATCATGCTAACTCAAAGCCACTGGTTGAGCCACATAGGCTTGAAGCACTTCAATCGGAAACCCTGAAGTTGAGACTACCAACGGTAGTCATACAACGCTTCCATGTGCTGGTTCCCATAACCATATGCCGGTTCACCTTGAACAAACACACCGCTTCACTTTGGCACAAATGCCAGTTCACAGTGTTATATCAGTTTTCACATATGTCGGTTCTCACCTCTTCAGCATATTGACATCAATGACAACAGGCAATGTCATTATGTCCTCATACCGGTTCACATAATGCCAACACGTACTTTACAAGCACACACAAATGATATTGTAAATGACTATGACATAATGTCTTCTAACATCATTTGTCTACAAGAGGTTCATACCCATCTTGATCAAAGTAACACTCTACTAAACCTTTACAATTGTGTTGCTATACATAACATACATGACATTATGACTTTAACTAAGAAACATCTACAGATCTCAAAAACAAAATAACATAGATCAAGAAATGTAGAAGCAATGACAATAACAACACCATTCCCGAACAATGATCTCAATGTTTGTAATGTTTATGCAAGACCAAATGCTCCTATACTTGAAATTTTAACAATCATGAACAAAGTACCATCCCACATTTCCCCCGCAAAAATTCTAAACATTGTGGGAGATTTCAATATTGGCATGGCCATACAAAGCAAACATCAAAAAATGCTTGCGAGTTATATGAAAAAACATAATATACATTTCTTGTTAGACCAATCACACACTATAAACAAACCATTAATTGATCACATCTGGTCTAATTCATACAAAAACATATGCTCCATTTATAAAACAAAGGCATACTAGACTGATCACCTTGCTACTTTTATGAACATACATATCACTGATTTCACAAACTAAACTTCACAATACCAAAAAAAATAACAAATAGAATCACAAATACACATTGTTCAAATATAATAGGAATGTAATTTCCACAACACATATAAAATTTTGCTTCTACAAATCACAAACAATTCATCCATACATGCAAACAAAACACGATAATTATAAAATTTATTCCAATACTACATATCTTTTTTTGCAGGAGAACAATGGAGCCAACAAAGAGATCAAGAAAACAAACACAAATCAATCAAGAATAGATCACAAAAAGGTATTCAACTTATCTTATTTCAAAGTAATAAAGATTATGTAAAGTTAACAATATTAATGCACTAGTCTTATGATTCTAGCAGATCAAAAGTCAAAGGACAAAATGCCATATCTATTGAAGAATTGAATGCAAGGAAAACAGGCAACATCTTCAAAGGGGATGTGCTCGTTGTCTACAAAGCCACACTTGACAAAGTGAACAAATCAAGGCCTGTCCTCCGTGCAGATCTAACAAATTTAAAAGTTGAAATGACAATTATAGTTAATGTTACTGGCGACCTTGTAGAAAAATATGAGGAAACGATAGTGCCAAATTCTGCAATTTGCATTTCAGGATTTGATATTGCCCCGATTACAGACTACGATCATGGTGACAATGACTGTATTCTAATCCTCAAAGATTCCACCACAATGGAAACAATGCCATGCATGTGTCAAGAATACAATTTCATACCAAGCACCACAATAAAATAGCTACGCTTAAGTACAAATGAGTACCCCATTGGAAAAATTGGTGCTTTGGTAACAAGGACAGGTAAACAAGGTTCACAATACACACTTGACATCAAAGATGGTGACAATGAAATAGACAAAGTACAGGTAAAAAAAATCTTAATTGTTTCCAAATAACCTTTTCCAAACTTCTGTTCACTACAACAAAATACTTTGCATTCTAAAAGTTTTTACACAAAATAACTAACCATGCTACTCTCCATAGTAGTACCTGCACCAAATTTTTGGTCATCAATGCCTCGCAATAGAAGACCACCTACAAAGGAATGAAATCCCTGCAATGCTCTTCATAAATATTGTAAAAAAAGTGGACCAAAGAATAACGTTCCGCACAAGCCTTTCTACGTTCATATGCAAGCTCAACGACAAGAGAACATTGGAAAGGTTGAATGGCTTACTGAATACAACTTATGAGGTATCCGTTTTCACAACATGCATCTCTTTATTTTTCAAATGCACTATTTGTACACCACACTAACATTTACCCATCTCTTACAGGTTGATGGTATCTTAAAATTGGCAAATCCATTCTCCGTTCCATTCCATCCATTTTGCCCACAATGCAATTATAAATTTGAGAAATATGGCATGCTTGAAGAGAACACTGCTCACTGCCACATGTGTCACCAAAAAGTCACATATGTATACTCACTTCAGCTCAACACAATACTTACAGCCGAAAATAAACAAACTATACAATGTTCTCTTGATAAGTCCACAATTGAACAATTGTTGCCAGCTCTTCAAAATACTACATATGAAGATTACAAAGAAGACAAGTCAAGTGTTATCTTCGTTCTACGTGATTTTACAACTAAAGGCCACTTCACTCTCAACCAAAACAATCTCATTACTCATGCCTTTGTTCTTCAAGAGTGATTTCTACAATAAGGTAAACATGATACATTACATTAACCTTTATACATTTCAAACATTTTTATTAACTCTATACTATAACAAATACTAATTTACAAACAATAATACCAATTTGTGTTTTGTAGGAAGGACACAATCTATAAGGCATAAATCAGGGATACCTGTCATATGGAACAACTCCACTCAAATAGACTACTACTGCTTAACAAATCAAAGCATAATTTGCTTTCTCTGTTTAAAACTTTATATTTATCTTGCACTCTACAAACTGTTGCTTACAAAAATGTTGCACTATAAGACTCAACAACTCTTTTTTAAATGTTGCTAATGCTGAGAAGACAAATTTATTATAATATACATTGTTCGATAAGACAAATTTATTATACTCAGTTGTCCTTTTCGAGGACTGGATCTACTAATATGTGATTTAGGAAATTTTTTATGTGCTCTATAAGAGTATATTTAATTATTTGAAGAATTATTTTTATGGGCGTTTCTTTTTATGAGTCATTATAGGCCCTATCAAAAGATGTTTGCATATTTGGAAGATTGTTTCTGTATATTTATATGTATGCGAGGAATATGTATGCTAATAATAGATTTCAATGCTTGCTTCACATGTTAGAAGATTGTTTCTCTATTTGTGTAACAATAAGCCTGAATGAAGGTATGTCCAACTTGTAAGTGTTGTTGAAGGACCGAGCTAAGTGAAACATTAGTGGTATTTGCCAACACCAGATAGAATTGTTTTCTTCGTAAATCTTTTTTTAGGTAGGCTATTTTAAGAAGGTCCAAGGTAGGCATGGTTGCTTTTGTGACATTTGTAAGCCTTTTTCCATCTGGAATGCTACTGCAATCGTTACTAAACAGCCACTTGCGTGTTTATTACAAGTATCGGCTGCTATTCTCTTTCTCGCTATCTATATTCTTGTGGTTATGTTTCTATTTTCGAAATGCCGAGTTACTTCTGAAGAAGAGTAGGGTTGAACGTTTGGGATACCTTGTCTGTAAAATTGTTTTGCACACACACAAAATTTTATCATTGTTTCTACATAATGTATTTTCAATTGTTACAGTTCACAACTTGGCATTCAAGCACATTACCCATGAATAATAATACATAGTGGTTGTGCTTCTTATCTGTACTACCCATCGTAAACTGATGTCGAACCTATTCCTTCCTCAGTAAACATTATTTATGTGTCGCATAGTAGTACCATAAGCATCATCCTTTCAAATGGCAGATGTAGAAACTGATATTCATCACAAGGATGCAACCACTCTAGAGGAACTTAGTTGAAAGCGAATTGCACTGTTGGGATACTCATGTTCAAATATGGCTTGATCTAAACAAGAAGCATTCAAAGAACTCGTGCAACTCTTGCCTTGACCCTTTTCACAACTTGTTTGAGTCCCTCCCTCTCAAGAAAAGTATGCAACTGTACTTCTTCTACCTGTGTACAAAGATCAAGATTGTCATTCCGTTATTTCCTTTAAGTTGACTTGTCTACTCTCACATTCATTACATTCATTACATTCATTAGAAATGTTGCATTTCTTGTCAGATATGTACTTTCTATAAGATGACAATTTCCACACTTACAATATATGTCTGATGTATTCTGTATTTCATTGAAAATTGATTTGGAAGATTGCCTTCTTTTCTAAATAATTTTGTTCTCCTCTTATATCATGTGCATCTATTTTTTTAAAATGAGGTATTCTTCTTTGTACCACCTAACATTTGCTTCATAGATTATAACTTCGTGCATATCCTTCAACTACGCTTTCATGGATCTTAATCTACTTCCTGCTTCAATAGACTTGCTTAACAATCTCTGCAAGACAAGTTGCACTTACAGAGCACCCAAATAAGTTATCTGTAATTGTATAGCCTCTCTCATAAAAAGTAAAACTTACATTCCAATGGCAGGAACAGTAAATGTATCAGGCATCTTATATTACCTGCATGTTACAAAAGATCTCAAGTTTTAATGGGCTAAACAAATTTTGATTCCATGTTTTTACTCTTTCAACCAATATGAATGAATGATTCTTTATTTATTTTTCACAACCCAAATAACATCAATGGTTTTCATTCTGCAATTCTTCAATACAAATGTCTTCAAAGTTATTGCATTTTTCTAGTTTATGGTTTCAAAGTACTAGTAATTTGCTTACTTGGGGATGAATTTTGCATTCAATTCTTTTATACTCTCTTTTATATTCAATTCTCATTGGCAATCGTTCCAAAGCAGCCATTTTGGTACAGGCAACAACTATGTTGGCAATGGTCATGGAATTTCACTTTACCATGGCAATGTCATTTCCTTCAAAGTGTCAAATGCCCTTCCAACAATCTTTATACTAATCATAAACAACTCGACGGGAACTTGACACTTTGCATCTCTTGTTAATAATCTACATGACTTGCCCACATTCATCCAAGACAACTAATCTAGTGTTCATTTAAATTGTTTGTTGCTGTAGCACCTATCCTGCCAAAGACTGGCTCATATCCTTAGAATGTACTTCATAATACAATGATACACCAAGAGAAATCACCTGCCCTGCACTTCTGTTTACAACTCAGAGCTTAAAGACACTTGTCATCTTTTAGTTAGCAAATAAAACTGACCTGAGATCTAATAATCCTCAACTACCACCAATAGTCCATAAAAATACTATCTAAAAGTAGTATAGCCAAGACTAAGAGCAACATGACAATAAAAACTTCAACTCTTGAAAAGGGTCAAATAACCATGATGATGTTAGATAAATCTGAACATAGACTTGTAATCTAACTCAAAGAGTACTCGGAAGATTAGAAGTTGAAAAGTAAACCATAATTGCTCATATCACAAAACCATACCACAATGTTAGTAATATTTAAGGAGAAATGAATAGTAGGAACTAAGTAGACTAAATGTGATTACTAAAACTGCAATTGATCCCTAACAACACCATTGTCCCCAAAATGTTCCCTGATATCCGAGAACCAATCAGGGGAAGAAAACCTGTCAGCACATTTATAGATACAGGAGAATCTAGACAATTGATACCACAAACAGGCAAGAAATTGGAAAATAAGAAGGATATATGTGATTATATATATATATATATATATACACCCATACAAAGAAATGTCATTCTAGTATAGAAATAAATCATGGCCAATGAGACCATAGCTAGCTCGCTCAATCATAGGTAGGAATGCTCACAGATAGCTAGTGGTGGTTTAGTCCGATCGATCAGACTTAGGTAGGTAAGAGAGACAAAGCACGAGCCTCCCGTCGCTTCATAAGCCTCTCGTTACGGGATACATATACATATACATATACATATACATATACATATACATATATATGTATATATACATATACATATATATGTATATATACATATACACACACATATACATATACATATACATATACATATACATATACATATACATATACATATACACACACATATACATCTACATATACATATACAGATACATATACATATACACATATATGTATATGTATATACATATATGTGTATATGTATATGTATATGTATATGTATACATATATGTGTGTGTGTGTGTGTATATATATATATACACAAATATACAAATATATATATATATGTGTGTGTGTGTGTGTGTGTGTACAAATATATATATATATATATTTATATATATATATATATGTATGTATATATATATGTATATATACGTATGTATATATATATATATATGTACGTATATATATGTATATATACATACGTATATATATGTATATATACATATATATACATACGTATATATACATATATATATATACATATATACATACGTATATATACATATATATATATACATATATACATACATATATATATACATATATATATACATACATACATATATATACATATATATATATATGTATATATATGTATATATATTTATGTATATATATATATGTTATATATACATATATATATGTATATGTATATATATGTATATATATATATGTAGATATATATATATATACATATATATACATATACATATATATACATATACATATATATACATATACATATATATACATATATATACATATACATATATATACATATATATATATATATATACATATATATATATATACATATATATATATATATATATATATATATATATATATATATATATATATATATATATATATATGCACACACACACACACACACACACACACACACACACACATGTAGCTAGTGGTGGTTTAGTCTAATCGATCCAACTTAGGTAGGTAAGAGAGACAAAGCACGAGCCTCCCGTCACTTCATAAGCCTCTCGTTAAGAGATATGTAATTATATACATATACATATACATGTACATGTCCATGTACATATACATATACATACATGTACATGTACATGTACATGTACATGTATATATATATATATATATATATATATATATATATATATATATATATATATATACATATATGTATATATATGTATATGTACATATATATACATATATGTATACATACATACATATATACATACATACATATATATGTACATATACATATATGTATATATATGTATGCATATACATATATGTATATGTGTTGGTAAACAGATTTGTCATTGTGAATTCTCCTTCAAAATTGACCATGTTCGCCCAAAGAGAAGCGACAACCGTCCCAACAGTTGGAGAGATTGTGGTGAAGCCACAATCTTCATTTGTGTTTGAGAGGGGAAACTCCCTCATATGATGGGGGTATTTGGTATTTTGTGTACTTTGAACTTGAAGTACATAAAGGAGAAAACATAGAACTAAAGAAATATAAAGAACATAAACCCCAACAATAGACATACGAATACCAATTGAGATTCCACAAATAATGACAAATACAGAGGGGGTTTAAGAACAAAACAAGTTTTAACTTGCAATGATGATGAAAGAAGGGTGACATATCTCAACATACAAAGAGATGGATAACTCTAGCACATCCAAACCAAGACACCAAAGCTTGATTGTGTTCTGTTACATTAATTGCATAAATTATAAGCATTCCAATAGATGACAAATGATTTTCACATTGACAAAGATATCACTAATTTGACATATGAAAATTTCGCAACAATAACTCATGAAGAACATATAGAACGTACAAACTAAATGGACATCCTTTGTTATTTTCATGAAATTATTCAATTTCAAAAACTCTTTTGTACAAAATGTAAACACAAAAGTCATCAATCTATTTCTTTGAGAATTTCTCCATAGTCTTCCCATTTGTAAGAGTCTCCCCCTCTTAAAAATGAATTGGCCTTGTATTTATAGGCATCTTGCAATAATGACC
Organism: Cryptomeria japonica; assembly: GCF_030272615.1. Classification (NCBI taxonomy): domain Eukaryota; kingdom Viridiplantae; phylum Streptophyta; class Pinopsida; order Cupressales; family Cupressaceae; genus Cryptomeria; species Cryptomeria japonica. The sequence goes on along the minus strand of NC_081405.1, from coordinate 123,519,188 downwards.
TCGATAACCAACTCATAACTACTTTTGGTAACCACTTAATCTAACCATTTTGTGTAACTACTTAGAATAACTTCCTAAATAGCCACTTAAGATAACTCACTTTTGATAACCATTTAGGATAACTACCTGGCTAATCCACTTAGAATAACTACCTAAGTAACTACTTAAAATAACTACCCTTGTAGAAATGAGTTAGGATAACTATTTCTTAGAAACAAGTTAGGATAACTAACTTTTACAAGAATTGAGTCCAAATTCTACCTTGTAGTTACATGAGTAACATAGCCACTTCTTCAAAAGAACATCTTGAAACTTTCAATTTAGGATTGGAGTGAGGTGCTTATCCATCTTCATGTGCATCTTTTGTCTTTGTAATGATCTCATCATCAACTCTTTGTTTGCACTACGGAGTGTAGCTACATACAAGAATATCCACACCTTTGGAACCAATGCATTGTTGAGCTTTTATCATTTGGTATCAAGATTTGAAATCAAAATCTTCTCTCCTATTGTGCTCTTCATATAGGGCTTCTTCTACTTCAAGTGACTCTTCAGTCCACCCTTGTTTTAGAACATGAGTCGATGTGACAAATTTGTAACTAAATCGGGTCAGCAAGCCCACAAATCAAATAGCTCACTCCAAATGTTTCACGTTGTATTTGAATCATTACTTGCATACCATCCAAATAATATATCAAGCTAAAGTTTTAGGATCCATGGTAGCAAAACTATTTTGGGATCCAAAATCTCGCAGCATAGCATCATTATCTGAGTCACTTGCACTAGCTAGTTGTGCGTAACTCTCAACAATAGACCTGTTAACTTTCTATATCTATGTGAGTGCATCAATTTGTGCTTGTAATAATTGTATTTTGTGTCGACCAACTCTTGAGCCTTTTGTAACTCTTGGTTTGGCTTAACTTTCATTTGTGAAGTATAACAACCACAACAACACCATTTTGACCAACAACTAAAAATTCTCATATCCGTACGTTCCTTCCTTTTGAGAATGGAACCGGGGTAGTATTCACTGATGAAAGCATTCCATGAGATGACATACCATTGAGGCATTTTGTTAAACAAATCGGATAATTTGTTCTATGACTCCACATTTTGTATGTACATTTGCTTCAATCTGGAAATTTGTTGTTGCTTCCATTTAGGTACGAAGGTGATAATGTTGAATATCATCGTGGAACATGGCCTTGCACTCACCATTTGCATTCCTTCCATGAGCTTGGTAGTTATATTTGATGAGAAGTTCTTGAAAGTGTTCCATCATATATATTTGATGTCGAATCTTTAAATTGTGGCAAGGTTAGTTACAATAACCAACCTTCATTTGAGATGATATCGGCTACTTCAACTAAGGTAACTGTCGATGAATTTTCTCCGCAAACTTTGCATTAAAGTTGGCTATCTTGCTGATTAGATTTCTTGATTCCAATAATCACCCACAATTATGTCGTCATTTCCTAGAGAGCCAATATACTAGTTTTAATAATCGTTTGTATTCATCCATCGACGTGTTAGACAACTCGATCAAATTGCCGATGTGATTTTGACTGTTGAAGATAATTATAATGTGCACTGAAAACTCCTCCTTTGGTGAGTGTCACAAGTTTGACAACTTGTGAAATAACACAAACTTGTCAAAAAGAATCATTCAAATTATTTCATGACTTGGCCAAAAGACACAATTCACCTATGGAAAATAACAAGATAAATTGCTAGATAAATATAGATGAGGAGAAAGAGTGCATGCTATGATTGTGGAATGTGTCTTTACACCTGCAAATTGCACTTGCTCAAAAGTTTCTGAATCCCCAAAAGTCCATTTTGCGGTAACTTGCAACCATTGCATTCGATGGGATGACATCTATTTGAGACATTCTGTTGGCCGCTTCCTTGCCTACATTTCTACCTGATGCATTTTCTTTGAAAGTTTCTAAATAATTTTAATCATGGATCCTGCTCTATGAGTGTGCCATGAGACCACATTTATTTTGAGGTGTGCTGAAAAACATTCCATGAGGTGACATCACTTCGAATAATTCCACCAAAAGGTGCAAAAATCAACTATACCCTTGCTAATTGCGTTCGTTTAAAAGTTTATTTCTTTTAACAAACTAATTTTGTGGTTCTGTCAAGTTAGTTATGATAACTAACTTTTCCAATCGGATTCTTTGAGAACTTTCCAAACAAGCCAAAAGAACCTTCACTTCCCTCCTTGCATTTCATGAATCACTTGCTAGCCTCCTCATCAATGATTTGCACAAGTGCCGTAACTTGCTGATGAGTTGATGATTTGTGAATGATGATGGTTAGTTTATGTCATCGGAATCTTTGAAAATTGCAACAACTTTTCATACTTGTAATGCATCGGTATCCTTTGAAACTTGAACAACTCACTGACAAATGAAGAACTAAGGGGAGTGAATCGCTCTTTCAAATCTTTGTAAACTAACCCATAAATATCATTTTGATATGTAAATTGATGAAAGCTCTATCTTCAACAATTTAACTTCTTTATTTCATTGGAAACTTGGACGGCTTAGACAATTATGTGAAGTGACAAATCAAGTTTTAATAGCCGTTTCATTTGGTACTTGTTGTTGTACGTTTGAGAGCCTCCTTAAAAATACCCATGCATGACATATCGATGAGAATATCTGACAATAATTTGAATTAAATGATATGTTTATGAACACATTTTATTTTTTTGAGATCTTTACCATTATGGTATATCATGCAATCATGACATTCCTTGATAAATACTTGTTATACTATTCACATGCCTACTCTGTGCCTTTGCATTTTGTAGCTAAAACCCAAAGAGCTTGTAGATGATGGAAGATACTTTTAGTGAGGAGCTTATCAATCTGAGGAGTTTGACATGAACGTTTAAAATTTTGCAAGTTAAAAATAGGGCTAATAGCTAGCTCTGACTAGGGACAAGGACCGTAAGGGACATAGGATGAATCCATAATCTTCACAAAGGATTAGTGCCTTATCCAATGGGCAACATAGTCACAAAAAGAGGAGAGAACAAGAGAGACTTATTGGAGAGGCCAAACACAAATTGAAAATGGGACAAACACAACCAAAACTTCAGACTAAATATGTACATGATAGGCAAAGCCTAACTCAAATTTCTCCAAGATGATCATATAAAGCCATTCATAGGCTGAGAGAAATAAGCACCTCTGTGAAAAAGTGACATGCATCCATGTGACACCTGTAAGCTTAGTAGGTTGGAAACATTGACAAATGTGAGATGTGGAAGAATTTTGAACAACCCGAGTGACCATATCTCATCATAAATCATTGAGTTTTCTTGAAAGATCTGGGTACCACTTTCTGGGATATTGATTATGTGTTATGGCATCATGTTAAGCATATCAAATTTCTCCATTTGAAGATCCTTTTGATGATTTGGATTGGAAGATATAAACCCACGAATTGGACAACCTTGATATAGTTTGTGACATGAAGAAACTTTTGTCAATGCAAATACTGAATTTGACTTTTGAAAATCAACTTCCAGGAGCATAGGATCGTCTTGTATGATAACATTTTCTTTTTCTTCTATCAAGAGGACTTCAAAGAGGTCTTTATCCATGGAATACAAAATTGAAGAAGGCACCACACTTCCAGATTTTTGTTCCATCAAGATAGGGACATTTGTTGAGATATCTTCATAGTTTTCATCTTCAACCTGTTCATAGATATTTGCATAAATTTTTATTTTATTTTTTCCCAATGATTCCTCTTCATCACACCCTTCGTTAAATTTGAAAACTTCATACTCAGGTGGCATGTATGATAAAAAGTGGATGCTTGATGGTTCATCTTCTTTCACTTGGGGCTGATCTGGAACTTCATCAATATCTTCAAAAGTAAAGGCCTCCAATTCTGAAGGAAAAGAAGAAATCTGTAAAGTTTCATTTGTGGTTGCCTCTCCATTGGTCATGGTAGTGAAAGGTTGCTCAGAAGTTACTGAAACTTTGACATCATCAATGCTACTGTCACCTCCATTGATTGGTGATGGAAAAATAGGAATGTCTTCTCCACAAAGAAAATCATCATCTGAAGTATTGAGAGACCAACTGGGAATAAAGACTACTTGAGTCTCATCTGTATGCATCTATTCTTCACCATTCTCTTCATTCTTGGGCTGCATGCATGCCTAGAAAGAATTTGATTCATCATCTTCAAGCTCCATGTTTTCAATTTATGGAGGACTTATTTCTTGTTGTGGTAATCTTCATAATGCTCATGGCATACATGAACACAATCTTCTTTTTCTTCCTCACACACTTCATCTTGATCTTTCTTTTGACATGTATCCTTATGAGCTAATATGGCTTCATCTTCCTCAACACATGTATAATGTGATGGATCTTTTTCAAAACTTGGATTACAAGACATCTCATCAGGATTGTGCACATCTTCAAGAAAATAATTTTCTCCCTCCTCTTTTTGTTCAATCATTTGCAATTTTTGAAGCAAGAAAGGATGCACTTTGTTAGGATGAAGTTGCCTATCACCATAAAAGCTTTTAAAAAATTGAACTTGTTCAACATCATAACGATCTTGATTTCTTTGAGCAACAAGTGAGACAGGAGGATCTTTTTCTTCATCATTGTTGTTGTCTTCATCTAGTTCAAGTGAATGATCATGAGCAAGAAACAATTTTACCCTTCCTTCTTTCTCTTCAATTACTTGAAAAGATTGGAGTAGAGAAGGATGAATTTTATTAGGATCAAGTTTCTTTCCATTGTAGAAATTCTTCAAGAAGTTAACCTGTTTAGGATCATCAAGACTTTGATTCTGTTAAGAAACTGGTACAGGAGAAAAATCACTTTTGTCTTCATCTTTCTTGATCATTGCTGATTTAGGTAAATGATCACAAGCAAGAAAACCAATCTCTTTTCCATCCTTTTCTTCAATCTTTTCAAACACTTGACATAAAGAGGGATGAATCCTATCAAGAGTAAACGACATGCCACCATAAAAGCTCTTCAAGAATTCAACTTGTATGGGCTCATCAAGAACTTGCTTCTTCTGATACGAGTAGTCTTAATCATCACTTTCACTGTCACTTTCCAACTTTCCTTTGTACCAAACCATTGTTCTGAATTCAATTTTTCAAATAGAGTTGCCAAACTACATTTTTAAGAAGGTACCTTGAAATTTTTGAGAAAAAAAATGCACTGGTATGTCGCTCCCCAACAGAGTCGCCAAAAATTTGTTGGTAAACAGATTTGTCATTGTGAATTCTCCTTCAAATTTGACCCTCTTTGCCCAAAGAGAAGCGACAACCGTTCCAACAGTTCGAGAGATTGTGGTGAAGCCACAATCTTCCTCTGCATTTGAGAGGGGAAGCTCCCTCATATGATGGGGGTATTTGGTATTTTGTGTACTTTTAACCTGAAAGTACATAAAGGAGAAAACATAGTACTAAAGAAATATAAAGAACATAAACCCCAACAATAGACATACAAATACCAATTGAGATTCCACAAATAATGACAGATACAAAGGGGGTTTAAACACAAAACAAGTTTTAACTTGCAATGATGATGAAAGAAGGGTGACATATCTCAACATACGTAGAGATGGGTAACTCTAGCACATCCAAACCAAGATACCAAAGCTTGATTGTGTTCCATTACATTAATTGCATAAATTATAAGCATTCCAATAGATGACAAATGATTTTCACATTGACAAAGATATCACTAATTTGACATATGAAAAATTAGCAACAATAACTCATGAAGAACATATAGAACATACGAACTAAATGGACATCCTTTGTTATTTTCATGAAATTATACAATTTCAAAAACTCTTTTGTACAAAATGTAAACACAAAAGTCATCAATCTATTTCTTTGAGAATTTCTCCATAGTCTTCCCCTTTGTAAGAGTCTCCCCCTCTTAAAAATGAACTGGCCTTGTATTTATAGGCATCTTGCAATAATGACCTCGATAACCAACTCATAACTACTTTTGGTAACCACTTAATCTAACCATTTTGTGTAACTACTTAGAATAACTTCCTAAATAGCCACTTAAGATAATTAACTTTTGATAACCATTTAGGATAACTACTTGGCTAATTCACTTAGGATAACTACCTAAGTAACTACTTAAAATAACCACCCTTGTAGAAATGAGTTAGGATAACTATTTCTTAGAAACAAGTTAAGATAACTAACTTTTACAAGAATTGAGTCCAAATTCTAACTTG